>NW_028301553.1:5797500-5990000 GCF_042242905.1 Orbicella faveolata
CGTCCGCCATTTTGAAAATGGAAAGGCGGGAAGACGAACCGAAATCTACTGCGCATGAGCTGCGGTTTTTCCGCCGTGCCCCCACCTCCCTCAATTTTCACACCCAGAGCCAGCTTTCTCTCTGTCTCTCTCAACCGGCAAGGCCCTGGCACGAGAAAAAAGGCAGCTAAGTAGATTCTTGTACGAAGCTTTTCACGAATTCTTGGCTTGTTTCCTTCCCGAAAATATCACAGGCTAAAACCGTTTGAACACACCACCTAAAAGCCTTTAAGAAATGTAAAATAAAGGCTTACTTGGAGAGTTTTTGGTGGATTTCGCCCTCCAGATAGAGTTGTACTTCTGTTTTAAACGCCCTTTTGTTAAAATCTGTCTATGGTCCGTACGAGCGAAGTGCTGTGATCAAATGATTTTAGTTAGAAGTCAACCAGTAGATACTTCTATAGAGGATACCAGAGGTGAATTGGTGAATGTAGTAGTCAGAAAAGTGGCCAGGAGCTGGTATTTGTCTGCCAACAATTTGTGGCGGTAGGTCTAGATATCCAGTTGCGGCCATTTTTGTGTTTTCCTTATTGTTTTTCGTGACTCTGTCAAAAATATTTTGGCTTTCCTTAATTAACCTAAAAGGCCTTGAATCGATAACTTGCAGTAAAGAGCGCAGCTGAACACAATGGTTTCATGTCGCAAGGAAATAAAACGGTGTCAGCGATGTGCCTTTATGTGCCTTAAGCATTTCAACATGAGGTGGAGGAAATGAGTAGATAATTAATTAAATGAATAAATAAATAAATAAATAAATAAATAAATAACGCTTACATTGTTTTGCTTACTGTGACTTGCACATGAGATTTGAAGAAAAGCGAAGTACTGAACTTGTAGTTTGGAAGATTTACGTATTCTTCATTACGTTGAGAGAAAACTAAAGGGAAAACTGATACCGAAATTGGGAGTGCCTTTGCAAAAAAGACGTATTGTTCGACAATTTTTCTACTTAGTGAAGTCTTCGTGACAAATCATTTTCTCGGAAAGAGCTGGAAATTCTCCCAAAATTATTTCCCCATGCCGTATTTTTGACCCGAAGCCGATCTCTAAACTTTTGGCAGTATCAAAAACCCTCTAAAAAAAATCAAAGGGCTGGCGCTATTGTTGGGAAATTGATTTCAAATGCACCTTGAAGCTAGCGTTTTAATTGTTGCAGCCGAAGAACAATCCGAGCAGATTGTCACAGTGTTTGCCTGCAGTCTCCTCCATAACGCAAAACACAAAACAACAACTTTTTACTTAAGGTAGAACTTATAATAATTTTTCATGCGTCTTTCAGGTCTCCACATATTAGCTACTTCAGAAACGAGAAGAAACCTGGGGCGAGTGAGACCGTCAATCTCCCATCTTTTGTTTTGTCCCCCAGCAACGGTTAAGACAAAGACAAAGTTAATCGGCAGCATTTCATCTCCGTATCCCGGAACCACTTAGGCGCTACGAAGGGGAAGGAGAGACTTGCCGATTTCGTTCCCCGCCAACCTCGTTCCCAGGCTTTCTCTCTCAAGGGAGGCAGAGGAACAAGATAGGTTCCCCGCATCCCCGGCTTGTCATATTTCTGCGGCGAACGACTCGAATGAGTGAAGATAAATTGCAATGAACCAGCGTGCAAGGTTATATGGGAATATTTAAACTGATCTGAACTTACAGTCTTTGAAATCATTCTTTAATTAATCTATGGCAGTCTCTGAGAGCAGATTTGAGACATTTGACGACTTATTCAGTGACTGACTGGCTCCCTTGACAGTTGGCAATAAGTTTGTTGCTTTTTTGACAGCTCATAGTTAATTTTAAGGCCGTTTGACGGTTACCCCTTCAAGACCATCTTTTCTCAACCACAGATGAAAATTTAATTTTTTAAACTTTATTTTGTAGGAGTTACAACTAAAACGTACAATCGATCAACAACTTCTTAGTCTAAAAACCAACACATACTGATGCCACCCTCAGTCAGTAAAAAGCGCGGTATTGTGAAATGTCTGTATGATCGGGCTAAACGTCTCGTGACCAACCAAAATTGTCGAACGAAAATTGTCGTTTAAGTTCGCTCGCAGTACATCCACGCACTGAGCTGTGATTGGTCGGTTCGTGAATTCTTAAGAATGAATGAGAACACTGGAAACAGTGGTTTCTTTGATAGCCGAATATGTGCTTCGAGCTCAACGTAAAAACCTAGGGTCTATGGATCGTTAACTCAAAACTAACTTCTAGATTGTAGATTTGGTACCAATCACAGCTGTGGCTTGACAAAATGCCTTTAAACCTAAGCTGAACGTGATCCTAATTTTATCTGCAGCAAGCGTAAAACAAAAGCTATATTTATATGGCAGAGTATATAGTTGTGCGTGGGTAAGCTAACCACTAATTACACTGCAGAACGTGCCATTGTCCGATGGTATCGGAAACTAGGATTTACGCAGTTCTTTGATCATACGCACACGTATTTGATCTAAGAAACTTACCATATAATCGAACACCTAAACCTACTAAACTAATCATGCAAGTTGTATTCTCAACAAGAAGAGATAAAAGTCCTTGTCACTTTAGCATAGAAGAACCGCAAACCGTTTAGAAGACACTTTTACACAGCTTGCTAAGGTAAGTGCAATAATGAACAAAAGTTGTTTACAACCATTCAGAGAACTAAAAGTTAATTAGACTAGACAGGGTTTGAATTTTGGTTTAAACACAGAAAATAATAAAGGTCGGTGCGGTGACCGAGACGAGACCAACGCAATGTACCAATACCCAAGCAAATTTCCTGGCTTTACAAATTGACCGTGGGAAAGTTTGCTAATATAGTAATTGGTTATGCGAGTGAGCTAAAGTGACAAGGTGACTTTGTTCCTCGGTATTACAAACTTACAAACTTACAATCGGGAACTCCGCCTAACGGTCACCTTGTCAACACGGTCACCCCGTTAATACGGTTTGGCCTGTCCCGATTGTGCTCGTAAAATGCTGGAAAGCTGCTCACTGGAATGCCAAAAAGTTGCTTGAAAAGTGCCGAAAATCCAAAAAGTTGCTACCTAAATTTCTTTATATCTTTATATAAACGTGAATTAAAAGCTTTGTTTTGCTAATTGCTAACATCAGTCAAGAAAGATAGCCTGAAACTTAGCTTTAAAGAGTGCTTTCAAATATGGACGAAATTTAAGGATACTCTTAAGTCTAACGGAAAAAAAACATTAGGCCTGCGAGACGTTGTCAATTGGCAGGTTATGTGTTCAAACTTCAAAAGATTGAAGACTGTTAAAAAAAATTCCGCATAAATTGAAGCTTTCTATGAAATCGATGACTTTTTTGTGCTTGATATGTGCTCTAAACCTATATTTTGCTAAAAAGTTGCTCAGAAAGTCAAAACTTGCTCGAGGTTGCTAGAACCGCAAAAAGTTGCTCCAAACGCCAAAAGTTGCTCCAAAGTTGCCGAATAGTTCAACATGCACGCTTAAGAGATGTAAGAGGCCAATCTTACCCCATTTATGACTAATCACGCACGTTATTTCATCGGTTGACATTACATTTTTTTGCGGTAGCTGGAAGCATACTTGAAAAAATCTTGATAGGCAGAAAGTAACAATTTCCAATTTTCAAAACCGCGCGTGTTGCGAAACATTTTTGAAGGATAATAAACGCAATAGCCTCCATTTGGTGCGAAAAGATGCTCGCACATTTGTCCTTGGACATTATCTGTTCCTCAAAGCTCACAGTTTTCCGTGAGCGTAGAAAACTGTTCGCCTCTTGAAACAGATAATGTTCGCGGACAAATATCTGAGAGTATTTCCGCGCCAAATATAATAAAGGCTATTTTATAATTCATCAAATATTTTCGTTCGCACGCGATTGGTCTAAACGCGTCATGTGACAGAGTATGTCCTAGCTAAAACGGGCGAATATCCGGTGATATTCCCTGATTTTAAAAAGATCTCACGTCTTGCGAAAAGTATTTGAAGGACAGTAAACACAATAGCTTCCATTTGACTTAAATAATATTCTCGGATATTTGTACTTGGACATTAACTGTTCCTCAAAGATCACAGTTTTCGCTTTTCGCTTCTCGGAACAGATAACGTCCGAGGGCAAATATCGGAGCTTATTTTCGCCCCAAATGGAGGCTATTTTTTATCTATCTTTTCTTTTCTTTCTTTTTTCTTTTTCCCAGATGTAGATTCTGTGGAAAAAAAAAAAGAAAAGCCTATGTATCACAAAATGTGTTGAGAATTAAAATACATTTGCATTGGGTGCCAAAGTTTATGTACCATCCTACGGAATTGCTAATACCCAACAGCGGCAACACTATCAATTGAACCAAAACGGCGAGGTTCCATGTTAGTCCCCGCTCAAAAAATGAAACTACAACGTTCCAGATAAGGCTAATGTTCCGCTTTCCGAGATACGACTATGCGCAGAATTCTCCGCTAATACCCGCATAGTCCCGGGATTGGGAGGCGAGGATTGACATTGACTGGTGCATTGGAAAGACAGTTTTGTTCGCCTGCCTTGCTAGTAGGTAGTATAGGAACTGCAATCTCCCGTTTAGTTTTCCGTCAATGCAGATTGGGAAATTTATCACAATCTCCTAGACACTTCAGGGTGTTGACTTCTGGCACCGGATAGTATGGAAATATGTCACCACAGTAAAATATGACGAAGATTACCTCTGTCAGAGCCTTGCTTTGTTGTCTGGCTGTGCGGTTCTGTAGGTTGCGCCTGTGAAACGCTCCCGTGGGGACTATCCAGACGTTGTATCGCGGACTCTGTCTCCCCAATTTCAGCTGCCAGTCGGTCGTCATTTGCGTGAACTGAGCCAACCGATTTGTGTGAGGTTTTTACCAAACTAATCTGCAATTAAAAACTGCATTTAAACTAACAAATTAAGAATCTTCGCTGATATTCTCAATAAGGCATCGCGCTTTACCTAAAGTACATTCTTTATATGAAAAACTGGCTGACAAAATGCATCTGAGGTGTACCTAGCTGAATGCAAACAAAACTGGTCATACTCGGAAATGGTCAAAACTAAACTTACTAACGGGCGTCTGTGTTATGCATCAGGTCTAGTTTAAAATTGAAATAGGGACTCAAAAGAAGTAAACAATATCAGAATAGAAAACTAGTTAAATTTTTTTTTATAAAAAAAAAATAGTTGTAGAAACATTAGATGTTACTCACTGGGCTTTTGAAGTCTTTCCTGGTGTCCTGGATGCGTCTGGGAGATTGATCGCTAGAGGAGTTCGACACTGTGAAAAAAGGAAGTTTTTCTTTTTCACTTGTGTTACAAATTTTTGCAGATCAACCCTTGACATACAAAATTGTTTCTACACGCGCAAATTTAATTTTACTCAAAGAATCCTTAGACCCCCTCCACATCACGCCAGAGAAATTTGAAAAGGCAGCTTTATTTCTACTCGATTCTACGGTGAGGCTAACCGTCCACACTAATCCGTCAAAAGTGGTCCATACCGCCGGAGCGTACTCCGGTTTCCTGGCATGAAGCGACCAGGAGAATTCCTAGCTCTCCAGCCTCCCGGAATGTGAGTCGACCGTCTCAGGGTTACCCAGCATTAAATTCACCGGTACGCACTTATTTATATCACACCTGGGCGGAGAGAGGGGAACAGTAAGGGGAACAGTAAGGGGAACAGTAAGGGGAACAGTAAGGGGAACAGGAATGGCGCAGTGATGAGAGTTCTCCCCTTCCACCAGCTCGGTGCCATATGTGGGTCGAGTTTGTTGTTGGTTCTCTCCTTGCTCTGAGAGTTTCTCTTCGGGTTCTCCAATTTTCCTCACTCCACAAAAACCAACATCTCCAAGTTCCAATTCGGCCGGGGTAAAGGACCCGCATGCAAACCAGCTGAGGCTGATGTGGTTTCCTCCCTTAATATTATAATTTCTTTATTATATATTTATTCGAGACTTAGCGACATAATGATACAACGACATAATCGCTTATGTTGGTAATGTAAACATCGACATAAAGACATAAGGTTAGGTGAAAAAAAGACTTAAAAAATGGAGCAGGAAACACTTATTTCGATTGCGATAATTCTTTTTCGTTTCTTCGACGATGGAAGACAAAGGGAAAGAATGCTAGAAGAAAAACGTGGACACAGCTGATCTTTCAACAGGAAGCTAGGAGAGCACACGGCCAGTACCACAACCTCTTCAGAGGGTTTAGTTTGGGTGTTCGAAATTATTATTTCAGGAATTAAAACGGAATTAACATTCCTGATTACACTTTACAGTCGCCGCCATTTTCAAAGAAGTGCTGGTGACGGACTTGGCTCGACAATTCTCGCACCGCTCTGATTGGTTCTTTGTTATGTTATTATGTCGATGATGTGCACACTTGTTTTAACAGAAACATAACGTCATAACGATATAAGGAAAAGATCACAGAGTTTTTTCCTGATGTCATGATGTTCATGTCGTCATGTCTTTACCTCTATTTTTAAGTCTTTTTTCACCTAACCTTATGTCCTTATTTCGATGTTCACATTACCGACGTAAGCGATAATGTGGTTATGTCATTATGTCGTTTTATTAAATAACTGAGCTACTAGGCGCGCTGTCATTGGTCGATAGGTGTGTTTAGATGAGAGTATGTAAACACGGTTGTGACGTCGTTTTAGACTCGCGCGTATTTTGGAGAATTATTTCATGAAAGCAATAGAGAGCAATCCCGTTGGAGCCTGAATTTTTTTTCAGACTTTATTTTCACAGCTGCTGAAGTTGTTTATGTGAAGTTTATATGAAATAATTCATATATGAAGAATGATCATCGCAGTAAATGTTCCAATTTAAGCAATTGGAAAGAAGAAGCCTGACAAAATCAGGGCTTCAACGGGATTCGAACCCGTGACCTCCGCGATACCGGTGCGATGCTCTACCAACTGAGCTATGAAGCCACACATTGGGAGCGAGGTCAATTTATTGAGTTCATATTTTCCCGTGAGGAGTGAAATGATGTGAAGTTTATATGAAATAATTCATATATGAACTGCGGTTGTAGATGAAAGTGAAGAATGATCATCGCAGTAAATTTTCCAATGCGATGATTAATTATATCTTCATATCTTTCTCCTCGATTTAAATATGTGATCTTTCATATATTCACTGGTAAAGTCAGAAGTGTTTTCATAAGTTTTAAAAACTGTAGGGAACATCGGAAGAAAGAAGCCATTAAAGTACACGCAATTGACGTGCGAATTGCGTAGGTGTCTAATCACAGTTGGATACCCACGTGATCGCGCGTCGATTACGTGACAAAGAGGCGCGCGGAGGAACCAATCACGATCAAGAATATTATAAATTTTTCGATTAAGATGCAAATGACAAAAACACTCTTACCATCTTTAAACTCCAGCTTCTTTTTAACGTCTGAAGCAAGCGAACCCACTTCAGCCATACGCGCTGTAGTCTCAGGTGTTAACCCTGGCCTATCTTTCTCATTTGTCGTCTTGTCCGATGTATCCCCTGTGAATTTGTATGTAGAGAGAATTATTACTGATATTTAACATAGATCAGTGTTACGTGTCAAAACAAGTCCATAATGAGATGGATACACTATCAAATACTCAAATACGCCTCAAACTTTAAAGGTTTTGTTGGCTGGGTAATGCTTATACCTGCTAAGACGCTAATGAAAACTTCAAAGACTTCCAAGTGTTGGGAAGAATGTATTAATAAAAAAATCGTCTCTCTCTTTGCCCTTTTTCAAATTTTAGATGTGCCTCGATTGAATCTACATTTGACATTACAAAGGGGTGGAATTCAAGGATAAAGCTACTGAAGCTGAATTGAAGCTCATTAAATAGCCCGGCCACAAGGATGGTATAAACGTGTGTGGATAGCTATACAAAAGATCTGGTGTTTTGCCAGCTACAAATTGAGAGTTGCTCGGTTCTATGTTCGACCTTAATCGTGTAAAAACAGATGAACCGCTCGCTCAAATTAAAATGAAGCGTTTTACTGCCTTAAGCCATTACACCGAAACATCCTGTTAATTAATGTGTTACCCATAATCTTATACTTTTCAGCAGTTACCTTTTTCGGACTGGCATTTTCATTATGTTTTTCGCGTTATAATACCACCCCAATATAAACTCGGTTTCTGCATGCCCAAGAAATGACAGCGTCTCAGAAAAAATTCCTTGAAATAATGATGTCGATTCAATTATTTCTTTGGATATGAAGTAATATTAAACTTCTCGCTTTATCAAAACTAGGTGCGGTCTAAATTGACGTTATAATCTCGCAGCTTTGTACGCGCTCATTAGTTGATCTAACAATTTTGTAGTTTAAAGTTACATAACGGTAAATTTTCTTCAAGCATTCTCGGGAACTGCGGAATTATCCAGTAGTATTTCTCGAATTTCGAAAATTTCATCTGGGAAATTTTTGTTTCTTTCAATTTTGCTCCGGAAACTGCTTATCTTGCTTTCTGATTGGCTCCCGGTTAACAGCGACTAGCGGGCGTTTTATCTTAGAATTTATATAAATGGAAAATGGAATGGCGATGTGTTATTAAACTTGATTACGAGCAGTCCCTCTTTTTCCTCAGTTCGTTGCGCAAGAAGCAAATTCAAATAGAGCGGAACATTCGTGCAGACGAGTAAAAATATACAGGGTAATCTTTTGCATACGTCTTATCTAACTTTCGTACGGAGCAGACCCAATTTACTACTAGTTGGAATTCGTAACAATAAAACTGTATAGAGGGTTTTACCTTTTTGTTTCAAATTTCGAATGTTCAATTCAATAAAGTGAATCATGATCATTCTCTGACATATCCACTGAACAGGCATGTTTTTCATGCATGCAAATCAAGATCGTATAGCCTGAAGCGTACCTGAAGTCCAGACAAAGATCTGTTGGCTATTGAAGCGATGAACTGAATTATCCACCAGAAAAAGTTGGCAAATTTGAATAACAAAAAGAGTGTTTTGAAACTGCAAAAAGCTAGAAATATGACTGGTTCATGCTGTCAGGGCAGCTGTTTTCAGTTCCTATTCGGCCGTTTCTCTGCTTCTAGAATGTCCTTACCGTAGATGCTTATGTTTTCTGACCCGAGAACTGAGTGAGAAGAAGCCGGAAAATAAAATGGAATTCGAAAGCGGACTTTGAGAAAGTCTAACATCAACCTTTTCAAATAATTTGAGCATAGTCACAACTTTGTTACATAACGAAAGTCAGCCGGAAAGTGCACGACTGAAAATACTGCTCTAGCTTACCTCTATCTTGCTTGATGAAAGGTTTAGTCTTGTACGTAAGCAGACTGTCAAGTTTAAGGATAGCCACAACAGGCACATGATCCAGCAGTGGATTTTCGCTGCTTTCATCTTCTAAATCGAGAGGCTGTACCCAATACACTGTGATGTCAGAAGGAATTGTAACTGAGGCGATAAAGTTATCCTTGTAGGATACGAAATTACGGCCAGGTCCTCGTGACTCCCGCTTTTTGTCTCGATTGCATAACTTATAACTTGATATCGTTACTCCGTATTCTGTTTGCTTAACTTTACTTGTGTTCAAGTTAAAGTCCCCTCCAATGATAAACGAGCGTAGCCCTTCCATCTCACAAACTTCACGCAAGAAGCGAATGAGACCGTGGAATATTTTTAGTTTAGTGACTTCGGATGGACGCCATGGTCCATGCCATGAAACTGCCAAGAAGGATGCGTTTGTTCTACGACTTCTTAATTTAACCATGGTAGTTCTTGTCCTTACCTCACTCACGTCTACATCAGATTCCTCCTTTTGCAACTTTTCCACAATTTTTGTGATTGATACCTCCGTACCTTGCACAGGGTCGCCATCAAATTCTTTCGGGCGCCACATCACCGCCGATTCCTTATCCGTAACAGCATACTCGTATTCACCATAACATTTCTCGACCACCTCTGTCTCAAATTTGTCTGGAACTTCTTGACAAAATATCACAGAGGCAGAGGAACGCTTGAGAAATGATCCAGTCAGGTGTCTCCGATTATCCGTAATTCCTTTTCCATGGTTCTTCCCGTTCATGTTGATGGTTATGATGTTATGATATGATGAATCATGTTCAGTTACCCCATCCGGGATATCTAACATTCGACTCCGAGTACCTTTATAAGTTGTAGACGCTCCTGGAGTTTTAGCTCTTGTAGGATCCTCCATCGATCAGATCATACGGACACCTTTGTCAGCTTTGTAGCAATAGTCGTGTTCGTTTGCGATTGCCTCGCGATTGCGGACGTAATTAGTCACCAGCACCCCCATTCCCTCAATTTTTCGTACCCAGAGCCAACTTTCTCTCTGTCTCTCTTAACCGCCAAGGCCCTGGCACGAGAAAAAAATCTTCACAAATTCATGGCGTGTTTCCTTCCTAAAAATGTCACAGGCTAAAACCGTTTGAATGGTCGCATCTCTGTTAGTCATACGCCATGTTTCACAACCGAATAACAGACTAGCTATAACGTTGGACCTAAAGAACTTCAGCTTAGTTTTCAATTTCAGTTGACTGCTCTTCCATATTTTTCTAAGCTTGCTGAATGCTGCTCTGGCTTTTCCAAGTCTGCTTTTCATGTCTTCATCTGAGCCCCCCTCCTAGGTCACTGTTCCTCCTAGATAAACAAATTTCGACACCGTTTCCAGTTCTTTTCCATCGACCCGGACCTTTCTGCCTGCGGTGTTGTTCCAGCACATCATCATGGTCTTTGCTGTGTTTATCTTGAGGCCCGTCATTTTTGCATAACGTCCCAGGTTGCTGACTTTAGTTTGGATATGACTTCTACTGCTAGAGATCAAGGCTAGGTCGTCCGCAAAGTCAAGATCTTCTAGGAAGTTGTTGAAATTCCATCTGATACCCGTGTTCCCGTGTTTGGTGGTCTTTCTCATAACCCAGTCCACAACAAGCAGGAAACGAAACCCTGACATACAACAACCCTGTTTAACATCGGTTTTGATCTCGAACCAATCGTACACACCTGACCTATCAATTACAGCGCATTCACTCCGACTGTACATCACTTTCACCATCGTCACAATCTTCTCAGGAATGCTGTAGCTCCTCACAATCCTCCATAGTACAGAACGATCTACAGAATCAAATGCTTTCTCGAAGTCGACAAAGCAGACATAAAGGTTGGCGTTCCATTCAATACACTGTTCAACGATATTGCGCAGTATAAATGTTTGTTCCGTTGTACCGCGGCCCTTCCTGAAACCTGCCTGTTCTTGGCGCAATTTATTATCAATTCCAGCCCGTATTCGTGTAATTATGATTCTGCCTAGAACTTTTGCTGCAACCGCCATAAGCGTTATGCCTCTCCAATTGTTGCATTCGGTGAGATCGCCTTTCTTTGGTAGTTTCACTATCGATCCCCGTTGCCAGTCCTCCGGTATTTGTTCTTGCTCCCACACCTTATGCAAGAAGTAGTGTAAGACATCCACAGATGTTTCCAAATCTGCCTTTAGAATCTCAACGGTCAAACTATCAACCCCCCACAGCAGTTCCGTTCTTCATCTTCTTAAAGGCTGCATAGATTTCAGCCTTTGTTGGTGCATCAACGTCAATAATTGCTTCAGATTCAGGAATTACATCCCCGTCATCAAACTCTCCTGTATCTTCAGATGCTGGACGATTCAAGACTTCAAGGAAATGCTCCTTCCATCGTTTTTGTCTTGTTTTGTCAGCAGCACTCCCTCTTTGCTCTTTATCATATCCATGGTCTTGCCCTTCTTGGTTGACAGTTTCCTGGTAGCGTCATGACTGTTTTAAGGTGGCCCTGCTCTGCAGCTTTCTGTGCTTCTTCGGCGACCTTCTCTACCCAGTCATTCTTGTCTTTCTTGAGCTGTTTCTTCACCTCCTTGTTTTTGGTTGAATATGCACTTCTGAGCTGCTCCCTGACCCTTTCTGATCTAGTGGAATCCATTTTCCTTTTCAACTCTCTCCTGTCATCTATTTTCTTCCAGCTTTCAGCACTGATCCATGGTCTGTTTGACCTTGACTGAAACCCCAGAACCTTTTCAGCTGTTTTTTGATACGTTTGCTTGATCGTCTTCCAGTCATTTTCCACATCTTGAGTATGATCATCACCGTTATTGGCTTCATCATCTGCCAGGCAGCTAAATCTGTTCCGAAGTTCGATTTTAAAACTCTGCGCCACCTCAGGCACTTTGAGCTTGGCGGTGTTGTACTTCCTTAATCTATCTTTGTTCTTCTCAACTCTACACAGCCGCAACTTGATCTTTGCGATGACTAGGTGGTGATCGCTGTTGACATCGGCTCCACGAAATGCACGGGTGTCTAGTACTGATCTTCTAAACTTTCTACACACGGTTACATGATCGATCTGGTTCTTGGTGCGGGCGTCTGGTGATACCCATGTGTGCTTGTGGATATCCTTATGGGGAAACAAAGTGGTTGTGATGACCATATTGTTGCTTGCGTACAGTTCGACGAAGCGTTCCTCATTTTCTGACCTCTCCCCATGCAGTCCGTAGTGGCCCACCACTCCTTCTTAACCATCTTGTTGATCTCCAACCTCCGCATTCCAATCCCCCATCAGGATCACTACATCATGTTTTGGGATTTTGTCAAGGACTTTTTGCACCTGCACATAGAAGACATCTTTTGCCTCTTCCTCGGCGTCGTTTGTGGGAGCATACACTTGGACAATGCTAGTTCTGATATAACGTGAGTTGAACCGCACAGTGATAATTCGATCATTCACAGGTGACCAAGAAATTAAATAGCTGGTTGCCTTCCAACTCAACAACATGGCTACACCGCTCAGGTGTGCATTATCGTCCCCTCCTGAGTACAGCAACGTTTCGCCTGTTTGTACCCTCATCCGCCCAAAACCAGCCCATCTGCATTCACTGATTCCCAGTACATCGATGTCGTATTTCCTCATCTCTCTTCCTACAACTGCTTTTTTCCCTATTCCCTATTTCCCACGTTCCTATCTTCATAACAGATTTGGGTGTAACCAACGTCTCTATCGGAGAGCAGGCTTCCTTTCGGCTTACACCTGTTCCCGTCATCAATCCATCCTCCCATATGGTAAAATTATCATTTGGAGTTAGGCAAGTAGTTGCGCTGTTCCCCATGTAACATTGCTTGTTAGAATTTCCGGTTTCTGTAATCGATAATTTTTTACGAGATCGGGGGATTGGCCCCATGCCCAACCCCCAACCTGGAGGGCCTAGGTTTTCTGTCAGGGTGTCCTTCCCTTAGCCACAATATCCCGTTATATGAAAGGCGCCGGATACCCGCCTTTTGCCGTTGTCGCTCAGCTGCAGTACAACTGCATTACCGGGGTTATGACGAGGACATGCGACAGCCGACTTGGTGGCAGAGTCTTTGACACGGTGGGCATTTCCTGGCATTTGCGAAGTACACCTGGTGGCCCCAGTGCACTCCACCAGGGCAACTTACCACCCTGAATACACCACCTAAAAACCTTTAGAAAATATAAAATAAAGGCTTACGTGGAGAGCTTTTATATTTAGTGGATTTCTCTTCTAAACTACGTTTAGTTTGGAGTCTCGGTAAACAAATTTGAATTAAAACTTCGGGATCTTGAGAGATCGTCGTCCATATGTTTCATAGCGCATGGACCAGTGCACAAGGGTCAAGCCAAGACAGCTAGAATTTCCTCGATAAAGACCTTTGACAGACCTCCATTATTAACTCAGCTTCAATTCAAAACAAAAATTAAGTAATTCCACATTTGCTTAACTTCATTCAATCATGCTGACTGTGGCAGCTTTGGACGCACTAAGGAGATCGCTTATTTTTCAACATACTCCAAAACCCGAACAAATTAGTACCAATGCGCGTAAAAATATCGAGGGTCTGCCTTTAAAATATTCTCTGGCTGAAAGGTAAGGACACTCTGCAAGCTTTCAATTGTCCGAAATACAGTTTTCAACATATGAAATAACAAAAATGTTGTGAGAACGGTTAACCCACTCTTGCGAAGAGGTGAGCTTCGAAGCACTTCCGCCAGTTTGCGCCAGCTCCTACTGCTACTACAACTATACTTCTTCTTACTGACTTTACTGATTCTACTGATTGTACTGATTAATGCAAGCTCGACGGTTCCCAGCTAAATACTTAAATTGCAGACATGTTTGGGTTTACTGACCTTGGGAACTAAAAAGACCACCCTGGCTTAACTTGGACAAAAACAAAACACACCAATTGAACGTAAACAAATAAGTCATAGTGAACCAATGAAAGCGATGGCATGGGAAAGATAATTCTTCGTGGAGGTCTCACCCAAGGGAAGCAAGACTGCTCAAACATTGACTATCGTGAGACCAATTGTTAAAAGTTAGAGAAGCTACAGTAAATAAAACAAACAGCAAAATTAACTGGACAAGGGAAAGATGTGTGTGGCCTGACATTGATGATCACGTTAACTGAAGTAAAGACCAAATTGAGCTTCTCAACAAAAATATCTAAACAGCAGACGACATAAAGAATACAACAGAACACGATTTTGAAAACCAACTAGAATGCTCGATTGTCTCAGTACAGGATGTGGTCCGGATCATGCATAGCACAGTTCTAGTGCCTCTGACTGCCGTTTAACAAATTCTTGCGTATTCTGTAAGTCAAACCTACAATCTGCTTACGATTAATAATAATAATAATAATAATAATAAAATATTTATATAGCGCCAATATCCTAAAAGTTCAAAAGCGCTTTACAGTTAGAAATATTAAAAACACTTAAGACAAATAAAGTAAAAATAAAAAAATGTCGCTAAAAAGTTATAAAAATGCTTTCTTAAGCCTACGACACCAAAAACATTGTAACATGCCGGGGTGGGGATGGGAGGGGGTGGGGGGGCTGTCTGAGTATCCCTTATTCGGCTAATTTCTAGCTATTTCTGACTTCGATAGATATAATTTTCTGTGTTCCAACAAATAATGGCACTGACTTGAGGTAAGTTAACAGTCTACAGTCTATCAACTTTATTGGTCACAAAATTACAATATAATTAAAAGAAGAAAAGGACCAATAGGAATTGCGCGAACGGGAAAATAAAGTTACCCATGCGAGACGCAACCCTAGAAGCTAGTAAGAATGGTGATAGAAAATCTTAAATTTGATAAAAATCTAATAATTACTTATAGTTAAAAATTATAGTTAAATCTAATTAATTACAATAGTTTAAAACAAAATGCGGATAATATTAGTCACAGAAAATTAAGAGCGATGGCAAGGGCAGTTACGGAAGAGGAACCAGGAGCAGGGCATGTCAATATCATAGGTAGTGTCCAGTAAAGTAAAATAAGTGGCGTGCAAAAAATATTTGAATAAACTTGGGCTATAAAATTTGTCTTGAGGGGCGAGATTACAGATAGTGTTCCAGGGTTTTACAATTCTATTGAAAAAAGAAGCTTGAAAAGTTGCGGTTTTACAGTAAGCAGGTTTTAGTACGAGGGTGGGGTTCTTAGAGCGGGACCGGCCATGTGTGGTAAAAGTAACATATCGTTCAATTTTTAGGTCAGTATATCCAGAAATACAGTTATAGAGAAATAAAAGATCTCTCAGTTCCCTGTCATATGTTAGTGGTAACAAGCGAAGAGTCAGCAATCGTTGTTTGTAGGACATCTCGCCGATTCTAGTCCTTAGTATCCAGCGAGTGGCGCGCCTCTGGACTCTTTCTAAGATTGTTCTCAAATTGACACTAGCAGGAGACCAAACTTCCGTGGCATAAGTAAGCTGTGACTTCACGAGAGATAGATAAAGTGTCCGCCTTACTTTGATGTCGGTCATAAGTGGGCAAGTTCTCTTTAAGAGTCCCAGCATTCTATTAGCCTTGAGTACAATACGCGTTACATGCGAGTCCCACGTTAGATTTTTAGTAATAGTTACACCGAGGTCTTTTTCTTCCTGAACGCGTTGTATGTTTACCTCGCCAAGGTGATATTCATGATTTACAGGTGTTTTCTTTCGCGTAATTGTTAGCACTTTGCATTTGGAGGCATTGAACTTCATATTTGATTCGTGGCTCCAGGTGTTTAAACTTGTCAGATCCTGCTGGAGAATAGCACAGTCCTTCACTGACAAAATAGTACGGTGCAGCTTGGTATCATCAGCATACAGAGCGGTGCTGGTTTGCTCATGGATGACATCAGGGAGGTCATTGATAAATATCACAAAGAGGAGTGGGCCGACAAGACTACCCTGGGATACACCGGAAGTGACCGGTAGACGCTCAGAGGCGGTGCCGTCAATCACAACCCTCTGCGATCTGTCCTTTAGGTAGTCAGAAAACCAATCTAACAGTTGACCTGTGACACCGTACCATTTCAGCTTTTCAATAAGAATGACGTGATCAACTGTGTCGAAGGCCTTGGCAAAATCAAGGTACAAAATATCCGTCTGTTTATTTTTGTCGAGTGCCTCCCCGATTGAATGAAGTACGGATAAGAGTTGCGAAGAGCATGAACGGGAACGCATGAATCCGTGTTGTAAGGATGTAATTGATTGCGAGACATGGGAATAAAGTCTATTACAAACGCAGCGTTCCATAACTTTACTCACAATTGGTAAAAGTGAGATTGGTCTGTAATTTTCAGCTGGCTCTAAAAGATCTTTTTTATGAACCGGAGTAACATCAGCTGACTTCCATTCTGATGGGAACCGCCCAGTACGCAGAGAATGGTTGAATAGGGAACAAAGACTTGGCGCGATCTGCTCACTGCACTCTTTAAGAATACGCGCAGGAATTCCATCGGGGCCAGTGGCTTTTGACGGATCCAAAATAAACAAGCAATCTCTCACCTCGTTGAAAGATAGTGTGATCTCAGAAAGTTCCATATTTATTCTCATGGGATACATTTGCAAACTGCGTGCTTTGTCCTGCTTGGATGATGTAAACACAGAGCAGAAATAAGCATTAAAAGGCTCAGCCTTTTCGGCTGCAGTTTTTGCTGATTTCCCGTCAAAGGTGATCTCAGTATTCGAGCCCGGTCGATGATGTAGGATAGCTTTGTGATAGTTCCAGAATAGTTTAGGGTTTTCCTTTAAAGAGCCTTCAATTTTAAGGAGATAGTCGCGATGTTTTTGTCGAACAAGTTTCTTGATTTCATTGCTTAAAGATCTAAGCTTTAGCTTCCGTTCCACGGTTTTGTTTTCACGATATTTCCTCAGGGCACGGTACTTTCTGCGTAATGCAGACTTAACTTCCCTGTCTATCCAAGGAGGAGAGTTGGTGTCTCTAATGGTCTTCATTGGGACACATTCAGCAACTGCTGCTAGAAATAAATCTTTCCACCGAGACCAATAGATGTCAACATCGTCGGAGTGCGACATGTCAGAAGGTAGCAGCTGTAGGCGACTTCGCAGATCGTCAAAATCTGCCCTTTTGTAGTCGTACGTTTTACGGCGCACACGCTTTGATCGCTTGAATTTCAGTCGGATAAAAAAGTCCACCAAATAATGGTCAGAGGGAAATTCATTTTGCAAAGGAGAAGTTGTAGAAACATGGTCTATGACTTCGGAGAAGTTACATAGAAGCAGATCAAGTTTGTTTCCAGCAATATGCGTTGGACCTTTGATAAACTGACGAAGAAAATTATCCTCCATAAGGTCAGAAAAAGCTTCCTCTTCCGCCGTTCCGCCTAAGCTAGTTGAGGTAGACTCGTCCAGTGACCATTTAATTGATGGAAGATTGAAATCGCCAACTAAGACCATACAGGCCATTTCGGAATTTTGTTGAAGAGAGTGGTTCAGCAGATTTAGATCGTCAGGACCAGGATCTGGATGATAAAATGTGTAAAGGATAACTGGTTTAGAGCTATCCTTAAACAGCTCAACGGCTACAAGTTCGATTTGTTCTCTCTCCAAGTCAAAGCGGCGGTTAGACCGGATCAAGGGCACCCAACGGAATATTTCGGTAAAATATCTGTTCGGATGGAAGGTTGCCTAAGAATTTCGAAATTTTTTTCCCAGCGACGCTCTAGACTTCTCAAATTTTTTCGAAAACCATAAAGTTTCCCTAGAATTTTCGGAATTGATGTGCTCACTTTTATCATGTCCCATAATTTTCGGACGGTTTTGTTTGTTCTCTAAAATTTTCGTTTGGCTTAATTATTCCAAAAGCTGCTAAAAGTTTCGGTGAGCATTAGAGGTAATCAGGAATGTACGTGAACCTAATGAAAGATAAAGGCAATTGAGGTGATTGAGCTCGGCATTAGCCTACTTATCAGATTATTGGAGAAGTTATTTTTGTGGTCAGAGCATCTAAAACGATCAAATTATTCGGTTTTGACCGTAAAAAGATTCCTACGCCAACAACAATCCCTTGATCGGTTCAGAAACGCTCGTAAACCTACAAGAAAAGGTGTTTGTCCTTGTACAGTATATGCAGTGTTTCGTCACCAAATGTGAGATCAGAACGGAAATATAAAGAAAAGCCTATGTTTTCAGCTTTGCTTCTTTCTAAATGCCAGCAGTGCGTGCCTATTATGTATTATCACTTCTCCTTCCTCGCCACGTTAAAGAAAGCCATATATGCAGGATTCATCTCTGCTTCGTTTGTTTGACCCTGTTTACACCTATTATTTGTCAGCTCTCCAAAAACCTTCATTTTTTTAAGCCCTGAATTTGATTGAAGACCGGGATTTCATTAGCTTGTTCAATAAACAGATGGCTGTCTAGCTTGCTCCAGTTTCAGAGTTTGTGGAAGCCAGTTAGCCGTCATGTCAGCGTGTGTCCTGATTTTAACTTGCGCAAGCTTCTATTCCCATTTTTTCGCGCTTTAACTTTTTAGTTTATCGTATCTGTAACAAAAATCTTGATCGTGATTGGTTTTCAGCGCGCCTATTTGTCACGTAATCCGCGCGCGATCACGTGGGTGTCCAATTACAGGTATCCAATTTGAACTTTTGTCGCTAGATACCTGTAATTGGACACCCACGTGACTCGCGCGTAAATTACGCGCAATTTAATGGCTTCCTTCGCACTGTTTCTTACAGTTCTCAAAATTTCTAAAAAGCGTACAGACGTTTTCGCTCAAAAGAATTTCTCAAAAAGACATTTTTAATCCCAAAATTTCTTATAGATACGATTAATTAGTAATTGGACCTCGTGTCGTACAATTCAGGGAGTAATCGTGCTCGTAATTTCAAATCGGCATCGCGCTTCGCGCTCGTCAGATTTTGAAATTACTCGCGCGATTACTCCCTGAATTGCACTCCACTCGGTCCAATTACTATTACTTCTCGGGCGATAATGGCGCGGCGACGTTATTTTATCGCGCGATAAAATTGAAAGACGTGTCCTTTATAGGGCACTGTGAAACTGACTTACAGCAGTCAATAGTGCTTTCGTAAATAAAACCACGCATAGAAACGCGGGAAATTCGGCCAATTTAGCGGTTTTCGGCTCAACTTCAAGGTGGATTACATTGTAATGCAAATGACAAAAGTTCAAGTATACGTGAAAAGAACAGTTCAAAGGGTAGTTGATTAATTTTACTTGAATTTGTCAAAAGGTGCGCAATTTTGTAGTTTCTCGTTTAAATTGTTTGTTCACAGATTTCCATCCAAGTTTTCGACGAAGACTGGTGGTTTTTCGACCAGTTATCGTTGGTGGTCAAGTTTTGAGCTAAAATAGACAATTTAGCCATACAATGCTATTTATTCATTTCTCCCAAGTGGGTTTTTGAGAACTAACTATACAGCAATATACGACTTGAATTTATACGAAAAATTAAAATTACAACAAGGTATTAAGGTATATATATAATATGTATTGGATCTGAAAAATAGCAGGAAAACCCTAACGTGTGCAATGAGAACACACAGAGGTCCAAAATATAGTGTGTATATATAGTATGCACTATTTTATGTCTGGATGAAAATGCTAGATTTTAATGATTGAAGGCTAATTAAACATACAGTAGAACCCCTATTTTCCCCGAGAGGGGCTGTTTAAGAGGGGTTGAACCGTACTTTCTAACCCTAAAAACTGCTAAGGGTACAACAATAGTGTTTACACCAGGTTATAAGACAACGCGGATAAAAACAATGGACCTGAACGTATTCCATGGGGTTAGCAATAGTCTGGCTAGTAGTATCCTGATGTTGTAAGGGCCCATTAACCGATTTGCTAAGGTCAGCCTAAGCACGGAAAATTTGAACAATTCAAAAGCTTTCACATTCGGTGACATTTATATATTTTTTTTCTTAGTGTTTAACACAATTCAAAGTAACAAAGTGACAAAGTACAAACCAAAACAAACTAAACGAAAAACAGAAAAACAAGCACAAAAGAGAAATCTTAATCACCTCCGTGGGGCTTTCGTGAGCTTCGTTTGACCTTATCGAGCTGCTGGTAGTGTAGACTGCGTACGCGCTGATAGAGTAACTTCCGATAGATATCGTGGGGACTTTAAATGCTAAGGGAAATGCTGTTTCCATTAAAAACAGCTCTTTTTGACGAGTTACGAATTAAGCCAACGTTGGAAACAAAAAAATCATACTTTTTTTCCCGTAAATTACGAAGTTTTCAATATTTTGAAATTCTCTCAAAATCTGACCTTTTAGAAATGAAGCAAAATCTATGCATAGCGTAATATAGATTTAGGTTAGAATACTGAATCAAGGTATAAATCCCCACGAGGTAATATGCTTGGGTGACTTTACATTTTTTCAGATTGAGTCACATGACCATGCGCGTGGCCTGATGACTTCAACACTTGTGTAACTGATGATGGTTAAGATAAAGTACATGAAATAACCCTGAACTATGTACAAATGACAAGGTTATAAGAAAATAAATTTTCCTCAGCAACGGCTTAAAAAGATAAGTTAATGGGCCCTTAAAGTTGTAGTGATGCAAGTTATCACTCTAAAAGATATACCAGTTACCGCAAAGTGCCTACAAAACAACTCAACTTTTGTCTTCTAGGAATTAATAAGAACAGAACATATACGCACATTTCTTAATTTAAAGTCGTTACGAAATCTAACTGAAAACAGTAACTTATGATTCTTAGTTGAGGCAGATTTGGTCCGTCAAATCAAAGGCCCCAATAGTTTCGGATAAATAATACTACAACTTGCTGCTTATCGCTGCCACGTAAAAAATCACAAATACCCTTCGACCTTCACACTTTCTTCGCTTCTCGGGCAACTCCAGAAACATTCTATTGTTTAAACAGAGTGTGGTCTATTGCTTAATTATTCAAACTCTTTTTCACTTACTGGATACTTCATCCATAATAGTATTTCTAACTATCTTACGGAGGGAGAGAATGTCTCGGTGGGAGAAGTTTGGCTTCCATGTAGACCACTGCAAGTCTCTGTTGACAAATTCCAAGAACTGCTCGAAACATTTCATTACGTATAAACCACAGTCTTTGTCGTTTGGCTGTTGAGGGACTGTAGGATAGCTGACCTCTTCCACCTCCAGGGTCTTTTTTCCACCTTGTGGTGGTCTAGCTGACCACACGTCTTTAAGGTATCTAACTATCCTACGTTCAACAGTTTTTTGCTCCTTGTGTAGGGAATCGAGTATCATCAGCCTGATGCTGGAATCTATCCTGACGATTACCAAAATCCAATGGCGACTATTACACACGGGAATTACTAGATACTTCTTGGAGAAAATGTCTGTATTTTTTGTCCATTTCATTAACGCCTGTGGGTTGAATTGCGATAATTTCTTATAGAAACAGGAATTATATAGATATAACATCTTCTTTAAATCGCAATGTAGCTGATTTTCAGCGGCGTGGAGCAAATAAAAATCCAGAACGTCATCATTCATTTCTTGGTCTTTCTCGAGGCACACTGTAAAGCAACTGTGCACATCTACACTTCCAAAGCTGGTTTGATACGATAACAGACTGGACACAGGAAGAATGAGGACATCGTCACTTTCTGCTGACTTTCGTTCTTTGATGTTCAAGACGAGTGCTTCAAATGTTAGATCATCTATGGTGAGACTTCTTTGAGAGGTTGCAGCCTCAACGAAGGATCTTATGTAATAGATAAGGGCATTGAAGTTGGCGAATTTAAGCACCACTGAAGACCCCTTTTCATCTACCATTTCTCTCGAATTTCTTGCATGAGAATCTATTACATGCCATGTGGAATAGCTTGGTGCACAGGCAATAGTGTAGTCTAAAATTCGTAACAATAATCCAGTTGCTTTCTCTTTTTGACATTTTTCAAAGATGTCCTCTAATCTAGCGAAGTCATCATCGTCTGAGGTAGTGTCCCTTTTATCAATTGTCCCACCTACTATTTCTCTCTCTGTAAAAAACTGAAAACGGAAACATTGCAAGTCTTTAGGAAGTTCATCAAGAGCTAACTTAAGTCCACCGCTTGCGGATTTTCCAATGTAGCAAAGCTGGTTGAAATGTACTTTGTCTCCTGTGAGTAGGACTTGGTCAAGATCACTTGCTTTCCAGGACTCTACAGGTTTAACTGTAGTATATAGCAAAGAGGTAAGGGTTATCGATGAACACTGCTGTCCAGGACACTGGAAGTCCTCATGCCAAGACTGGTGAAAGGAGCCTCTGCACACTTGTAATTGGTCTCCATCGCTTTTTCCGCTATCAGACCAAGAGCCGCGACTGCTGTGGGTGGTTGATGGGTCAATATCATCTCCATGATCATCACCAGCATATGACTGTCTTTTCTCCAAAATAACATTTACGCTTTCACCTAATTTACTGCCAGGTTTTTCACTTGGGGTCTTTCGTTTACATTTCCTCTTGGTTTGCGGAGCAAAATGGGTTTCCAGGTCGCTTCCACTGGAATTGCATTCTGGCAGAGACTGGCTGCGAAGGGACTTTCTGAAGTTTTTTCCGTCTTTCCTTTTGGTAGATTTCCTCTTTTTACCTGTCTTGGTGAGGGGAGTTTTCTTTCTTGGTAATGGAATCTTACCAGTAGGCACATCTTTCTTTATTCGTTCATGACTCTCTGAATTTGGATTATTGGCTGTCGTAACATTTGAACTCTTCATCTTCTTCCGTTGCTGGACTTCAACTTCGCCTTCATCTTTGGTTCTATGTTTCCGCGCTCTCCCTCTCTTTGAAACAGTCTGAAACTGAACAGGCTCTCGGAAAGAAGAACTTGGAAGCCACATGTCGTCCTCAGAGCTATATCCTTTGAAACGCACTTTGTACTCCTCGGAGTGGTACTGTCTATTTAGACGGACGTCAATTATTTTTTCAACCTCGTAAAATTTGTTGTCGTCAGCACACTCAGCAATTTCATCAATGCCTGTTTCACTACGGTTGTAATTTGCAAGCCCAGTCTCCAGGTCGAGTTGGCTCTTTTCAGATAACTTTGCTATGCCATCACTGTCGGTCTCAAGCACTACTTCCATTAGTACTTTACTGACTGGCAACCATCGAGAGACAAAAACAGAGTTCACAAAACCATACTGGTTACTTTCTACATCTCGGTAGATTATGCCTCTGACGGTGTGTCTGCATTTAGAACTGGTGCTGACTAGTTCTTTTCCATCTTCAGATAAGATAGACAAAATATGAAGAATGAAGTAGTCATCTTTGTCTGCAACTGCCACGTCCCTGAACTGAATTACATCGTGAGATGGGTCAATGGGTTTGAGAGAAGTGTGGAGGGAATTAGTAACCCAATGTCTGCGGCTTCGTTCTTTCGAGATAAACTCTCTTGGGATCAGCAACTTCAAAGCTTTCTTTATATGAATCGGAGAACCATTCCTTTCAATGTACCATTTAGATTTCCTCTCGCTAGGTTGTTCTGAATCTAGGTCCTCATCATCATCTGACTCCAATTTCTCTGTTTTATCTGCAGTCATTTGCTGCTCATCGTCGACTTCATCAAGTTGGGAGGGTTGTCTCATAAACTCGTCTTCCTCGTTTTCTATAAGTAGGCTCTCCATCACTACTTCGTTTTCTACACTGTTCGGCGTATTTATGTCAAGAAAAACTTCCAATTTATCATAAGACGGCGGTTGGTCTGATACTATAACGATCTCAGCAGGCTTGGTAAATCTGTAAGGCATTGTCCAACAACCATTTACTGTTAGGGTAGTCTCGAACTCATCTGGTAAGAATTTTCTTATAACATCCTGTGCCTGTTTAACGCCAGCTCTATGCATAGAACGCTGTCTTTCTAAAAACTCTTTATAGGTACATGGGTACTGGTATGGAGTATCATTCCCTTTGCGGACTTGGAAGTGGGACAATTTCCTATTGCTTGTGGCAGGGATTCGTATTCCTTCATATGATGATAACTCAGACAGAGCTTCGTTGATGAATGCCAGATCTTTCGTCTTACTGATCATATCAGCATATGTTGGCGAGGTATCTAGTGACTGGAGTTGATTGGTTTTGCCCTGCAACTGTCCAATGATCTTCTCTGTGGTAATTGTTCCGGATCGATGTGGCGAACATACTTCAGGTCCAAGATGCTTGAAGTGTAAGAACATTGCCAAGGAGTGTTGGCAGCCAGCAGAGAAGAGTAGTTCAGATGTTGTGTAGGCTCCATATGTAATGAAGTTTCCTCGCCTTTCTTTGATTTTAGCTGCATTCTTTTGGGAGTGGAGCTTCATTTTCTTGATTTCAAGGTATCTTTTCCAAAGTCGCAAGATTGTAATTCCTGTTG
Organism: Orbicella faveolata; assembly: GCF_042242905.1. NCBI lineage: Eukaryota > Metazoa > Cnidaria > Anthozoa > Scleractinia > Merulinidae > Orbicella > Orbicella faveolata. The sequence continues at coordinate 5,822,153 of NW_028301553.1, forward strand.
AGAGAGCCTTTTGGATTTCTTCTGGAGAACCATAGCTCGCATTGAAGAAAGGTTCAGTTAAAAAATGTACAGCAGTAATATAGAGGCAAGTTCCTTCCGAGCCCTTGACATATTTATGAAGCATATCGACAACCTTTAGTGTAAAGATTCTATTGGCCGTGTCTGGTCGTTGGTCAAAAAAACTTATTAGGAGAAGATCGTTTGCTGAGAATGGAACACTCTGACCTTTTTCTTTACATATATGCATCAGTTCATGAAGGTGATTGATTGTGGCTACAGCACTTCCACGTGCATCTTTGTAGAATGTGAGATTTCGAGTGCTATATTTCAGTACACGCAGAAATGTTCTCCTTAAATGGTCATAGTCTCCATACGCAATACTAGGCAGCTTCCAAAAGTATGGGGCAACAAATTTTTCATCTGGAACATCAAGGCCTAAATAGTTAATACCCTCAGCAACTGCAGATTCTGTTGGTGTCATGAGCTGCACAGACGCTGAGAGAGAAAAACCAGCCGAGTCAACAGAGTGTCCAACAAGGTTAACATTATTTGCTGCACAGTGTTGTATAACCTTTCTCCAAATTTTCAGAAGATGGGAGCCACCGTAACCGCTGTTTGGTGTTGGCCACATAAGATATACTAGAGGCTGAGATACTTGACCTGTTAGGTTACACAAATTGTGTATAGCAACTTTAGAAGCTAACTGTCGGCTTGCAATGATTTCATCCACCATTCTCTTAAGGGACGCAAAGTCATCTTCATCACCTTCAAATAAAAAGTCCATAATCATCAGAGAACTTCAATATGACACCTAGAACCTTGCTCCTAACAGCGAAAGTTCAATAGGGAATTTTTGAAATGTTGCATCTTTTAAAGAGGCACTGTCAAGGAGAATAGAAAAATACTGCTTTCAAAAGACGACTAAATAATATTTTAAATAGGTAGAGAAAGTGTTCAAGAGTCTACTTTCATCTATCATAGCCCAGAATTTCCGCTCAAAGAAACGTTGTGTCTTGCTACCTGTATTGACCGGTCACCTCTGTTAAGCAGTTGCAGTAACCCTTTTTTAGTCCCATATTGCCTGTCTTCGATACGGTTACCTGTATAAGTGGCGATACTTGGAGGGCTCCTATACCCACATTTTATTACACGACTTTATTTTGCTTGAAAAAGGATTCATCATTGCTGTGCTTTTACCGATTTCGCAATTGCTCTCTAGAAGTCAGTGAACGTACTGTAGCATACAGCGGCGGATCCAGACCTTAAGCTAAGAGGGGGGCCCGGTGTTGTTTTGATTGCCCTGCTGGCTTTTCTTTGTTCTGTGATTTCTTCCTTTTTTACCCCAAATAAGGGAGAGGCGGGCCCCCCCGGGCCCCTCCCCTAGATCTGCCACTGGCATAAAATGATAAGAAATTGTTTATGTTATATTTGTTTATTATATATTTTATTGTGTTTTTACTGGAACGAGTCGCCATCCAGAATATAATATCACAGGGTTCTCAGACCACAGCCGCCATTTGCACCGCCCATCAAAGAATCCTCGCGCGGAGTGGATTCTTCGGTTCCTTTGATGCACCATTAGACGAGCGATCCTGGACTAACCTGTTTGTAAAGAGACTCAATATCCGTTTTTGGATTTAAGAATGCAATCTTGGATTTCCCTTCCGCAAAACACCCTTAATCTGGGCCAAGTGTTCCAGGGCGACTCAGGAGCAAACGAAACTTACTGACATAGCTATAATCGTACCTTTGCTCTCATCTTTCTTTGGAATTCTAAGAACATCATTGTCCCATTTGTCAACATCAGCATTCCAGCATTTTCCGATTAACGTAACATCCCCACTTTCATTCTGGACTGCCTGGAGGAATCTGCATTACAAGGAAACATATTTTACTAGCTGATATATGTCTACACAATTATGGTATATTCAGTGACTTAGGCATACAAGGAGTTTGTGCTTAATCAGTAATTAGACATTTACGGTGACGAGGGTCCCCTGGTGAGACAACGACCAACGAATCAAATGCATCAATGTGTCGAATCAATGTATTAGTTATCCCTGCGGGAAACAGGTCAGCAGTGGTCACTGGGGCACTTGTTCTATTCAGATTTTCAATTCTATCACAGCGCTGCAAGCTCAAGGTTTTCAGAGATCGCCTTTTGGCGACCTTCTTCTATAAAATGTTCGCCTCTAAACTGCAATATTTAGAGAGGTAACCACATCAGCCTTAGTTGGTTTTCATGCGGGCCCTCTATCCTGGTCCAAATGGAATTTGTAGTGATGATTTCGTGGAGGAGGAAAACCGGAAAACCCGGAGGAAAACCCTCGGAGCAAGGCGAGAACCAACAACAAACTCAATCCAGATATGGTACCGGGCCGGAATCGAACCCGGGCCAAATTGTAGGAGGCGAGCGCTCTCACTACTGCGCCCTGTTCCCTGCTCACTCAGACAAATTTGGTCACCAAAATCTAAGCTTTTTCAAAGAAGGACACTTCGAGACTAATTCTTTTGACTACATTCGTTCGAGGAACGTTCCGACGCTATTAGTTTCGTTTGCCACTACTGTTCGCTCTGTGATCGGGAGGTCACCAGTGCTCCATAGGAAAATACCTTGCCAAAAAATCGCGTTAATTCCGATTTCTATCAAATTTGTACTACATGAATCGGATGGAGTATAATCAATGACCCAATCACTGGCTGATTTTGATCCAAGACACTTGAATATGGTATACATGACCATTCTTCTATCGTCAAGCCCTTTCGTAATGGCGGAGACACCACAACGAATCTAAGAGATTCTGAAGATGGTTTTTGGGGAGGAAAATAACGCAGGAGGTATCGTAAATAATTAAGGAAGTAAGTTCCAGAATTATCTTGAAATTCGGAGCAGGAATTATGGGTAAACGTTCCCACGTGTCGTTTTACACGAGTTCTCGATGTGAAGACGTGTGTCCAAATTCGACTAAATATTCCTCGGATCGCCAGTTTGGAGCGATTTTACAATACCGGGCCACTTAATTACACATGTCTCACTGCCTTTAAGAACGAAGCATACAGAAACAAGAGGAACCATTCAAATTCAATAAGATGCAGATGAGTGGCCCGGTAATCTACAATCCTGCCGAGTTTTGGTTACTTTTAGAATCTCACTTAATTCTTGAATGAAACTTAAGGCTTATGTGTATTAAGCCAACTTACGAAGCGTAGAGCTCAGTAACTTTGGATAAAAGGTTTGCTTTGCAGCGTTCGTTCCAGACTGCAATTTGCACATTTGTGCAGTTGCCATGGCGACTGAAACGCAATCTTTCTGTTAACGTCTCGCAAAAAATTATTGTTAATTCTAGGTTTTCTCGATTTCTGTTTTGTTTTTAGGATGCGTCTGCTCATATATACATGAGAAATGTTTCTTTCTGCAACAAATTCGAATAGCAGAGTTTAACAGTATTTTTTGTTTCTCTCAAATTTTTACTTTTTATTTTTACCAAGTTCTGCTGATTAAAATTCTGTAAATTTAATATTAGTTTCCATGGAGCCAGCCTATTTTTTTCTGGAAACTACCTTTTTGCCCTTTCAAATGATTAAGAGATGTGATATTAAATCTGCAATACTGTAAATACTTGGCAAGATATTAAATACAGAATCTGATGTGGTCAATTGTGATGTTTTTGTGAGCTTCCATTAAGGTTAAATTCATTAACATAGAACTCATGATGGCTAAGCCAGCGAAAGAATTGCATTATCCAATGATCCAGTTTTTAATACATGTCTATTCAACAATGTGCTATTGCATGACAATGCTATTTGAAAGGCTGCTGTATATGTAACAGGTATACAGATCTTACCTAAGAGCCCTTGCTTCATCACTAGCTTCAATCACTGGTGCACCATTGTATAGTTGAGCTGCATGTTTAATGACAGGAAGATTAAAGCCTGGCTGAAGTTTTTCTTTGAGCATGTAACTGTCACAGGTAGTGCTACAAGGAAGGCCAAACATACTCTGAAGAAGAGAAGAAAAATAAAATTAACATGAGGTTTTCATTGTAGCCATAATATACAAACTTCTGTTTCAGGAAATCAGTGTTACTCTGAGGAATGAAAAAAATGTCATTTATAATAACCGTGCCATATTCCTAATTCATTGGTATATTCATGATATTCAAAACCCCAAAACCACATAGAAGCTTCTACACCAAACTTTTAGGCTAAAAGAGGTTCTCAATGTACAATGGGTCTAGAAGGCAAATCTTGGCTTAGATTCTTAATCAAGATGTTTATTTTTAAATACAGGCGTTTTTGCTGTATTGCAGATTACATACTTACACTCATTAGATCGTAGTTGGTCTCCCCAAGTCATGTTTTGTGTAACTTGGCAATCATTTTTATGAGTGGTATGTATTTGTGATTGACATTTCCTTTAAGTTTTCCCACGAGGTTGGTGAGAACTGTGACTTGCACGGGTTTTTTTATGTCTATATCCTCTCTAAACAATGCAAGTAAGTCAACAATCAGTTTCTCTTGATAACCATGTTTGCAACTGTTATGCAGCATCTCCTCCCAGCTCAGCACATCTCTTTGCTGCATCCTTGTTACAACTGTTTTCTCCAAATTCCTCTTCTCTGAAGTTATTGTATGCAGTTTTTCCTTTAACTCAGTCTGTGTTGCATAATCAAGGCGAAAACCTCTTTTTCCTACTCTTCCTTCTCCCTTCTGTGTCAGTTTTGCTCGAGACCTTTTCTTGTGTAGATCCAACAGATAATGCTGAAGGTTGTAACAGTTATCACAAGTGAATGGGTGATTGATGTTTCCGCTAGGTTTACCAGAACATGGAGGGTCTAAACTCTTGATTGCTGCTTTGACTTGGATGCTTTTTCCATCATAATTAACTTTCCTGTTAACTGTTACATATGCTGCCCTGCTTGATCTACTCTCAGTCAACTTTGCGGCTTCCTCTGCATGTATCTCTTTCCATCCTGCCCATGTTAAACATTTTTCATGTCCAACCTTGTGGAAGCACTGGAACTTTCCTTTACTCCTTTCTCGTTGAAACAATGTTTTGGCTGTCATCCGTCTTATACCAGAACTGTCTTTGTAGGATTCCACTATTTCTTGATTTTCGAAGAAGCCAAGACAATGTGCAACCTTACTTGTAGTGTTGGACTCATTCAGTTTTAGGGCCTGGAAAATAGTTCTCTGTTGTGTTTGGCGAACATCCCTATTGACGTTCGATTCCACCATTGTGACTGTTGCAGAAGAGCCACTGAAGTATGCTAATGCCAACTGGTGCAGACGGAGCTTATGGTGTATCATGGCCTGCGAGATTCCATCTAGATCTTTACCTCCACAACTAGACACTTTTGAGAAAACACCTTGTCTGGTACATCTTTCTTGGTAGAGAGGGCACACCACACATTGTATAGAGAATCTGGTTCGATTCCTAATGGAGCTGTAGCATGTACCAGTGAACTGTGGCAGGACATCACTAGGGAAAGTTAAGCTGCTAAAATCTTTTGCTGCAGCGTTGCACACCTGAACTGGTGGGAAGGCCTTGATCAGGAATGCCCTCAGACAGTTGTTTGAGTGGCTGGTTGAGTAACCAGATGACTGGTAAATCGCCATCCTTTCTTCACTGTTTACTCGTGGCAGTGGTTTAGGAACGGAAAAAGACAAGTACTGTTTAAAATTCTGGCAATCTAACTCTTGAGGCTTTAGATCCTTGACATTTGCATTGTTCCACTGTCTACTTGACAGCATTACCTTGTTACAAAACATATCCTCAGCACTAGCAATAGTACATGTGTGTTTTAGTGTTACTTCATCTGCCTGATCCATATCATCTGAATCAAGGTCGCCATCACATTTCATTTTCATTGCATTCAGGTCCCACCAAGTTTGCTCTTTCTCAGTGTCAATTGTTACACCTTCAATATCTTCACTGACGGCTTTGCTGTTGACATTCCTTTCTTTTTCATCTTCTCTTCCTATCTTGTCTTCTTTGTTTCCACCAGTTTGCTCTATCTCAGTGTCAATTGTTACACCTACAATATCGTCACTGACCGCTCCACCATGGACATTCCTTTCTTCTTCATCTTCTACTCCTATCTTCTCTTCTTTGTTTCCACCAGTTTGCTCTATCGCAGTGTCAGTCATGACACCTTCAATATCTTCACTAACTGCTCCACCATTGACATTCCTTATATTTGCATCTTCTCTTCCTATTTTGTCTTCTTTGTATCCACCAGTTTGCTCTTTCTCAGTGTCAATTGTTACATGTTCAATATCTACACTGACTGCTACACCACCAGCATTCCTTTCATTTTCATCTTCTACTCCTATCTTCTCTTCTTTGTTTCCACCAGTTTGCTCTATCTCAGTGTCAGTCATGGCACCTTCAGTATCTTCACTAACTGCTCCACCGTTGACATTCCTTATATTTGCATCTTCTCTTCCTATTTTGTCTTCTTTGTATCCACCAGTTTGCTCTTTCTCTGTGTCGATTGTTACATCTTCAATATCTTCACTGACCCCTCCACCGCGAGCATTCCTTTCATTTTCATCTTCTACTCCTAACTTCTCTTCTTTGTTTCCACCAGTTTGCTCTATCTCAGTGTCAGTCATTACACCTTCAATATCTCCACTGACTGCTCCACCATGGGCATTCCTTTCATTTGCATCTTCTCTTCTTATCTCTCTACCTTTGACATTCTTGTTATTTGTCATTTGCATCTTCTCTTCCTTTTCTTTGTTTCCACCAGTTTGCTCTATCTCAGTGTCAATAATTACACCTTTAATATAGTCACTGACTGCACCACCATGGACATTCCTTTCTTCTTCATCTTCTACTCCTAACGTCTCTTCTTTGTTTCCACCAGTTTGCTCTTTCTCAGTGTCAATTGTTACACCTTTAGTATCTTCACTGACTGCTCCACCACAAGCATTCCTTTCATTTGCATCTTCTACTCCTAACTTCTCTTCTTTGTTTCCACCAGTTTGCTCTTTCTCAGTGTCAATTGTTACACCTTTAGTATCTTCACTGACTGCCCCACCATGGGCATTCCTTTCATTTGCATCTTCTCTTCTTATCTTGTCTTTTTTGTTTTCACCAGTTTGCTCAATCTCAGTGTCAGTCATTACACCTTCAATATCTTCACTGACTGCTCCACTGTTGACATTCCTTTCATTTTCATCTTCTCTTCCTATCTTGTTTTCTTTGTTTCCACCAGTTTGGTCTATCTCAGAGTCAGTCACTACACCTTCAATATCTTCACTGACTGCTTCACTGTTGACATTCCTTTCATTTTCATCTTCTCTTCCTATCTTGTCTTCTTTATTTCCACCAGTTTTCTCTACCTCAGTGTCAATTGTTACACCTTCAATATCTTCACTGACCACTCCACTGTTGACATTCCTTTCATTTTCACCTTCTCTGCTATCATTTTTAATTTCACATTTCATTTCTGTTGAATTGCGGTCTCTTGCTGATTGTGCAGCATTACTACCTGGTCGCACCCCTCTTTTCTGCAGCCCTCTTTTCTGCAGCCCTCTTATTTGTTTCTTCGATTTAAGATTAACTGTCATGAACTCTGGGATCTTTCCAAAGATATTGCGGCCTATTATCTCAAAAAAAATTCTTTTATTGGATGCAGTGTCTGAAACCTTGAAGTAGTCGATGGCTTCTCTGAAAAGGTTGTCTTTCGAAATGTACCAGGATTTGTCTGTCTCCTCATAACTGCTGCACAACCACTCGGTTAGGGCTTCTAGAGAAAATTGGTTTTCTGTTTCTTTACCTAGAAAAAAAAATTGATCAGTTTTTTTAAGGTATCAGTTTATTCAAACCAAATTTGAGTTGTGAGTTTCTTATTCAACTTAACCAACAATAATCAATACCAACAGTAGTAGTTTATTGTGCAGTGAGTACAACATGTGTGGAAGTCAGCATTGGTTCTGCTAAGAGCATGATGAGGTTAAGTGACAAAATGAGCAAATGAATTTACCCCAGTATAATGAAAAAAATTAATTTTGCAACCAAATATTACTTTAACTTGTCCTTCAAAAAAATAACATTTTCTTAGATGCTAGTAGTTTATTTTGGTACACATTTGAATATTACCTCCTCCAAAGACAGGACCCTTTACCAGTGCTAAGGACATGACATCACATTTGAAGTCTGCTAGGTTATGAGCAGATGTAATCTGTAAGGAAATTGAAGTAGAATGAATTCAAAGGGCAGTTTTTTCCCTTACTTAAAATAGATCACTATTGTGTGGTAAAACAATTATGGTCTTTAGATTTGCTCTACAACATGATTTTGAAATTGTTGTCACAGATATTAGAAGAGAATTACACTACTTATTTTGTCCTGAGTGAATGCTCAGTTACTATGTCCCATCCTTGGGGAATTTCTCAAGTCATCACTCAGAGGTCTATGGCCAGTCATGGCTGGGTACCCACAGTGGCTATTTGGTTATTGACCTACCAGTGTGTCCTGATAAAACAGTCTCTGGTTCCGGGGTGGAATCTCTGTTAGGGTATACAGTTTTAATTGAAGTTGCTCAACACTTGTATGGCTTGGTAGACACATTTTTATTGTATACTGGGTATGAAACACTATAAATGTCATCCTATTAATAAACAAAAACAAACTGTATGTAAGCTAAGGAACCCATTTAGCAGTACCCTGTTATAATAGTACAGTGGATACCTCTTTGCTGGTTTATCACAATATGGGAACTAATTTGTTGTTCAAACAGCCTGTTGTCCTGCTGAAAAACTTTACAGGATCTTTTAGGATCTTACAACTATTATAACTTTTTAACACTTGCTTAAGATCCTTAAAGATAATGTTCTTGACCAGATCTTTGAGGATCTTGGTTAAGATGCTCGAGGATCCTTGAAAGATTCTCACTTGTGTGGCCCTGTGAACCTGCATGCTTGCCCACCGCATTGCGAATCTGGCACAATTTGTTTTTTTCCTCAATCACTACATGAACACATATAAAATAACCTCAGACTCAAGATACATCTGAGAAATGTACACTGTAGTTCCAGGGAATAATTATACTGAATAAACCAATGCTAGCTAAGCATTCCATTGAATGTACAACAATTTTTTTTGACATTATCCAGGGTTTTATCCTGGCCAATGTATCCCTGCCTTCATGGGATTTATTTAATCATTTACATGAAATGACTGAAAAGAAAAAGTAGATGGGAAGGTGAAATATGTTACCAGCTGGTTGCAGGTTAAAGCCGTTATGAGCCCAGAAAAAAATAATATATAGAAAAAATGTACACTTAATTGGCCACTCCCCATTGGGGCTTTTCAGGACCAATATGTAAACAATCAATGATAAATAAATATTGAAATAAACATAACTAGGTTGAGAATCCCAGCTGGCGGGAGTCATACCAGTTGGCTATAATTTACAAGTGTAGCCGAGAATTGAACTCGGAGCCACCGAGAACAACATCAGCTAGTGGTCAGAGCAGGATTTGAACCCGGGACCTACGGATTTCAATTCCAGTGCTCTAACCACGCAGCCAGACTGCCTCCACAAACATGAAAAAGACTGTTTGACTTGTACACTTACTTATCGACAGGATGAGAATCATCTTCAGAAAATGAATCTAATACAGGAGAATCAAAGTCTAGTGTGCTCCCATATGTGTCAGATGGAGGTAATCTCTTGCATTTCTTTCTGCTTACATGGGCTTTAGCCTATGACCAGATACAAATTAAATTAATTATGCTTTACATCACATGTCAAGCATGGTAACTTATGCACAACACTTTTTTTCAGAGAAGAATTGGAAAATGTGACTGCAAAAGGAAACAATGTGACCAAGATTATTCGGACTTAAAATATCAAATCTGCAGAATACTATCAATAAATTACGGCCTTCCTCGAGTTTTTTCATAACTATCGAAAGTTTACCCTTAATTTTCCACCAATGTCTTCAAAACATAAGGTGTTTCCTTGGTTGCTAAAATAATTAAGTGTTGGTTAATTCACTCTGAAGCACGTAAAAAAAACCCTCCTCTTGAATAAGTAACAGTGGTACGGAATGTCATTTTCTAAATAAACCCCTGGAGAAGAAGGTATTTGAGCATTTACAAAAACAATGCCTTCATGATAGTTTGCTGACATGATAATTTACCTTTCCATTTTTATGGTTTGAGGGTATACAACTTGCTGGGGACTTGTTTCTTTTCCTCAACTTTTTTGAAGATTTGGGTAGGAATATATAGCTTGGCTCTGGTTTACGGAAAAATTTTCTGTATGCCACCAAATCAGTAGGATATTGCTGTAAACAGACAAAGAAAATTAAGCAAATGACCACTAAAAGATTCAGATACAAATATAGTAGATAGCTTATACTTATGGTGTAGAAATTGAAGTTAGTCAGTGTGCAAGAGACAACATTTGGTTAATTTGTTACAAGTTCCTTTTAAGCATAGAATTACTTTGTCTATATTTTTCTCAGTAAGGGTTTTATCCTTAAACTTTATGACCGAATTATATATTGTGTCATTGGCTATTCACAGAAAACAACTGTGAAGAAATAACTAACAAGTAAATGAAATAATCAGATGGGCAGAAAATCACTCTTTTCTTGCCCACCCCATGAGACTTCAACTAAGGGTGGCATCAGAAATATAAAAGCTACATTTCTTGCATCAGAACAATATGGCCATGCCACAAATTAATTAAAATTTTAAAAGTATCAAGGTAATTGTTATAAAGGTGTTTTTGTTTAGACTGTCTTGTTTTTGTGGCATAAAACTGACTTCAGTCAACAATTCAGTTGGTAGAGCAGGTCATGGGTTGCCTTGGAATTCAATTCAATCCTGAAATTTTTTTAAGCTGCTTTGTTTCTGCAGCTTACAAAGTAGCATACATAAATAAATTGAGATGATATTTCATGAAATGATGTTTCATCACTTTTACCCAAAAGTGTGCTCTCCTGACTCTTTACAAGAAAGATTTAAATCATCGGCATTGATGTAGTAGTTTTAAACCAAAAGACTCACTTTATGAGCTACATGTATTATAATTGGAGGGCTAGATTTTGAGTAAAAAATGGTGAAGTTCTTTCAATGAAAGCCTACACATACAGCAATGTATATATTAATGGCAGATATATGTGAAACTGGCTTGACTTTTTTTTTCCTTTATACTATATATGACTTCATTGCAAGGTTTTGTTACACCAGGTATTATTAGACCTCATTAACCAAGACCTGGGTCCTTGGCGATCAGATAATTAAGTGACAACGAAAAGTTACTTGCCCAGGAGGAAAATCTACTAGTCCCGGACAAACGGACGGCACTTTTTTCAAGCCCTGTGATAAATAGTGTGTGTTTTTGGGACCATTCATACACTAAATGATATCAATAATTTCTGGGACAAGTTTAGTGTTAATTATTGATTGATCGTTAATTGACTAGCCTAAATCAGTGCAGCATGTCCAGTTCCTATTATTTCCCCTTATTTTTTGAGCAGTTTCCTATTTCTTCTATTTTGTTGAAGTGAAACCTCCTATTTTTCCTTTTTTTGGCCAAGCATGTGTTACAAAATTAAAAATAGATTTAAGCCTTACTGGGTGTTTCAGATGTACATGTCGACTTATAATTAAACAATCGGTGTCATGACTTTGATGATATAAAATTAATCAACAAAACTGTTAGTGACAGTAATTCATTCTTTGTTCTCTGTTGCTTACTGGATTTCTTTCCATAAGTTAGACTTACTGTTTGAAACATATTTTTGCAATGATTTTCTTCTGCACCTCTTTTATCTACTACATTTATTAATGTAGTTCAGGTGACTTGTGTTAAAGTCAACAGATAATAACATTGTGCATTAAACCATGGAAAATATATTAGTTATCCATACATGTCCTTATGCCAAACTGTTGCATCACTGACTAAAGTGGCAGACTGACATAGCTGATGGGTTGCAGGGAAACTATCTTAGTCCATCAAAATAGCATTGATTTTCCTATTTTTTCAAAGAAAGTTCCTAATTTTCCTATTTTTTGCAATAACAAGTTTCCGATTTTCCTATGTTTCTGAACAACCATGCTGCTGAAACACACTGTCAGTGTCAAAATTAAACTTATGCTATTGATTGATTTAATTGACTGATTGAGAGTGCTTGATTGATTGATTGAATTGTTTATACTCCTTGGTCATTTTCATTGATAACATTAGCATTGTCTGGGACCATACAAATGGTTTTAACATAGCACATGAATTAATAACCAGTGCAGTACAATACAAGCTCTCCTGTGACCTGTATATTACATATTAAATTGTTATATAGCTGGCTTTTTTCCCACTTCATTACGCCCATTCATTGGCTAGTTAATGTTCACATGAAATACAACAATGAAACAGCTGTTTTCCGCCAAATGCCATGAGCGGGCAATATTGCAAAAACCATGACATCAAACAGGAAGCAGTTTACTGTTACCCGCGCAATGTTGACTGCTGTTGCATATCACTTGGCAATAAAGTGATTATTTGTTTTCTGTCGATTTGATCCATTTGTTTTGCTATACTGTAAATCTTCGCACTAGTGCCCCCCTCGAATAAGCGCCCCCTTTGAACAAGTGCCCTCTCGAATAAGCGCCCCTCCTATAGGCCAAAATTTACAATAAGTGCCCCCCTTCAAATGAGCGCCCCTTCCCCTCCCCCCATTTTGTGGACGACTAATACAAAGGATGTATACAGCAGTTTTCGTTGTGTAGTAATAGATTTGTGCATTGTTTCAGTTTGTGAACCGGCAAGTTAAAAAAAAAATTTCAAGTACCAATGGTGCCGCAATTTAAAGTTTAGGATCAGCTTTTTATGTTGACATACAGTTTATATTGTTGTTTACGCACAGATGATTTTTTAAAAAATGATCATGTCAGGCCGTGATTTGGGAAAAATTAAATAAGCACCCCTCTCTCCCCCCCCCCCCTTCTTCTCCTAAATTTGAAATAAGCGCCCCAGACGCTAATTCGAGGATTTACGGTATAAGAAATCACTTGATGAATCGAAACTCAATGTTTCCTTCGACTTTGTCTCGGGAAACATTGAAATTCTTGGGAAACAAAATTCACTCTCCCCCAAGGGGCCAGTCACTAACATAACTGTTAATAATAATTATAATATTGTTTTGACGGTCCCACTGGTAATAATAATACAAATAATAACAACAACAACAACAACAACAATATTTAAACAGGGTGCATTCATCACATCAGTGTTTTCCAAATTGGTGCAGCTGTCTTCCAATATTACACCACAAAAATATGGATTAGATTTACAAAAAACCTAGATAAAAACAAGAGTGAATTCCTCATTTCTCAAACCCCCAATGACTCAAACCAAAAGTTGTTTCCCTAGTACATGTAACTCCACTGTATACCTTTCATTTCGGTACAGTTTGCATTTACTATTATCATTATTATCTTTAAGAGTACTATTATCATTGTTGTTTTCATTTTTATTCTCATTAATTATTATAAATTTAAGAAATCGAATGTGGTTTATCGTGGTCTGCGCTCTTATCAACAACGATAACGTCATCACAGTGATCAAAATGTTGTGGACTCAAGAGGCGCAGCCAAGTGAGTCCACAACAAATCAATGTCAAAAAAAATGTTTTTTTTCAGAGTGCAAGCTGAAGAAGGCATTGCGTGACAACAGCAAATTACCTAATCAGATTGTGAGATTAATAGCAGTCGTGGTAAAATGATACATGTCCTCCTTGTATGTACATTTTGTAATTAGGCTGGGTAATTCAGTATCAACTGCAATAGAGTTTCAATTAATTATATGTCATGGTATTAGATATATTTTTAGTACTAAGGCCGGTATAATATGCAGCCCTTTACACCTACATGTACACATATGAACAGCTATGTGACTTTATAGAGACATACCTTTTTATGGCAACCAGATGGACAACATAACAATTTGCAATAAGCACAAAACAACACATTGCAGCACAAACTGTTTTCTGGGAAGCAACATTTCAAACTCAAAGTAACAGTAATTTACTACTTCATTTCATAGAGGCCAGAAACTTTCTGGGAACTGACTGGTCTGCTAGTTTTGTCCCTTATCAAGAACAGTCACTCATGGGAAGGTACTGATCACTTGGTTTCATAAGTCAGTTTCACCAATCAAAAAGCTACTTGAGACACTTTATCTTCACCAAGTGAACTTCAAAGTAACGGTATACATCTTTATCATGGAAAGTGATACGGGAACTTACTGGTCACTTGGTGGTAGTAATTTCTCATAATCATTTGGTGCCAATCAAAAAACTGCTTGAGACATTTTGTCTTCACCAAGTCAACTTTAAAGTAACGGTATACATCTTTACCATGGAAAGTGATACGGGAACTTACTGGTCACTGGGTGGTAGCAATTTCTCATAATCATTTGCTGCCAATCAAAAAACTGCTTGAGACATTTTGTCTTCACCAAGTCAACTTTAAAGTAACGGTATACATCTTTACCATGGAAAGTGATACGGGAACTTACTGGTCACTTGGTGGTAGTAATTTCTCATAATCATTTGCTGCCAATCAAAAAACTGCTTGAGACATTTTGTCTTCACCAAGTCAACTTTAAAGTAACGGTATACATCTTTACCATGGAAAGTGATACGGGAACTTACTGGTCACTTGGTGGTAGAAATTTCTCATAATCATTTGCTGCCAATCAAAAAACTGCTTGAGACATTTTGTCTTCACCAAGTCAACTTTAAAGTAACGGTATACATCTTTACCATGGAAAGTGATACGGGAACTTACTGGTCACTTGGTGGTAGTAATTTCTCATAATCATTTGCTGCCAATCAAAAAACTGCTTGAGACATTTTGTCTTCACCAAGTCAACTTTAAAGTAACGGTATACATCTTTACCATGGAAAGTGATACGGGAACTTACTGGTCACTTGGTGGTAGTAATTTCTCATAATCATTTGGTGCCAATCAAAAAACTGCTTGAGACATTTTGTCTTCACCAAGTCAACTTTAAAGTAACGGTATACATCTTTACCATGGAAAGTGAGACGGGAACTTACTGGTCACTTGGTGGTAGTAATTTCTCATAATCATTTGCTGCCAATCAAAAAACTGCTTGAGACATTTTGTCTTCACCAAGTCAACTTTAAAGTAACGGTATACATCTTTATCATGGAAAGTGATACGGGAACTTACTGGTCACTTGGTGGTAGAAATTTCTCATAATCATTTGGTGCCAATCAAAAAACTGCTTGAGACATTTTGTCTTCACCAAGTCAACTTTAAAGTAACAGTATACATCTACCATGGAAAGTGATACGGGAACTTACTGGTCACTTGGTGGTAGAAATTTCTCATAATCATTTGCTGCCAATCAAAAAACTGCTTGAGACATTTTGTCTTCACCAAGTCAACTTTAAAGTAACAGTATACATCTTTACCATGGAAAGTGATACGGGAACTTACTGGTCACTTGGTGGTAGTAATTTCTCATAATCATTTGCTGCCAATCAAAAAACTGCTTGAGACATTTTGTCTTCACCAAGTCAACTTTAAAGTAACGGTATACATCTTTACCATGGAAAGTGATACGGGAACTTACTGGTCACTTGGTGGTAGAAATTTCTCATAATCATTTGCTGCCAATCAAAAAACTGCTTGAGACATTTTGTCTTCACCAAGTCAACTTTAAAGTAACGGTATACATCTTTACCATGGAAAGTGATACGGGAACTTACTGGTCACTTGGTGGTAGAAATTTCTCATAATCATTTGCTGCCAATCAAAAAACTGCTTGAGACATTTTGTCTTCACCAAGTCAACTTTAAAGTAACGGTATACATCTTTACCATGGAAAGTGATACGGGAACTTACTGGTCACTTGGTGGTAGTAATTTCTCATAATCATTTGCTGCCAATCAAAAAACTGCTTGAGACATTTTGTCTTCACCAAGTCAACTTTAAAGTAACGGTATACATCTTTACCATGGAAAGTGATACGGGAACTTACCGGTCACTTGGTGGTAGAAATTTCTCATAATCATTTGGTGCCAATCAAAAAACTGCTTGAGACATTTTGTCTTCACCAAGTCAACTTTAAAGTAACGGTATACATCTTTACCATGGAAAGTGATACGGGAACTTACTGGTCACTTGGTGGTAGTAATTTCTCATAATCATTTGCTGCCAATCAAAAAACTGCTTGAGACATTTTGTCTTCACCAAGTCAACTTTAAAGTAACGGTATACATCTTTACCATGGAAAGTGATACGGGAACTTACTGGTCACTTGGTGGTAGTAATTTCTCATAATCATTTGGTGCCAATCAAAAAACTGCTTGAGACATTTTGTCTTCACCAAGTCAACTTTAAAGTAACGGTATACATCTTTACCATGGAAAGTGATACGGGAACTTACTGGTCACTTGGTGGTAGTACTTTCTCATAATCATTTGGTGCCAATCAAAAAACTGCTTGAGACATTTTGTCTTCACCAAGTCAACTTTAAAGTAACGGTATACATCTTTACCGTGGAAAGTGATACGGGAACTTACTGGTCACTTGGTGGTAGAAATTTCTCATAATCATTTGCTGCCAATCAAAAAACTGCTTGAGACATTTTGTCTTCACCAAGTCAACTTTAAAGTAACGGTATACATCTTTATCATGGAAAGTGATACGGGAACTTACTGGTCACTTGGTGGTAATAATTTCTAATCGTTTTTGCCAATGAAAAAGCTACTTATGATATTTCGTCTTCACCAAGTGAACTTCAAAGTAACGGTATACATCTTGATCATGAATAGTGATACGGGAACTTACTGGTCACTTGGTGGTAGTAATTTCTCATAATCATAGGGTGCCAATCAAAAAACCACTTGAGACATTTTGTCTTCACCAAGTGAACTTTAAAGTAACGGTATACATCTTTATCATGAAAAGTGATATGGGAACTTACTGGTCACTTGGTGGTAGTAATTTCTCATAATCATTCGGTGCCAATGAAAAAGCTACTTGTGATATTTTGTCTTTAATTTCATAAGTCAGTTTCGTTAATCAAAAAGCTACTTGAGACATTTTGTCTTCACCAAGTGAACTTCAAAGTAACGGTATACATCTTTATCATGAAAAGTGATACGGGAACTTACTGGTCACTTGGTGGTAGTACTTTCTCATAATCATTTGCTGCCAATCAAAAAACTGCTTGAGACATTTTGTCTTCACCAAGTCAACTTTAAAGTAACGGTATACATCTTTATCATGGAAAGTGATACGGGAACTTACTGGTCACTTGGTGGTAATAATTTCTAATCGTTTTTGCCAATGAAAAAGCTACTTATGATATTTCGTCTTCACCAAGTGAACTTCAAAGTAACGGTATACATCTTGATCATGAATAGTGATACGGGAACTTACTGGTCACTTGGTGGTAGTAATTTCTCATAATCATAGGGTGCCAATCAAAAAACCACTTGAGACATTTTGTCTTCACCAAGTGAACTTTAAAGTAACGGTATACATCTTTATCATGAAAAGTGATATGGGAACTTACTGGTCACTTGGTGGTAGTAATTTCTCATAATCATTCGGTGTCAATGAAAAAGCTACTTGTGATATTTTGTCTTTAATTTCATAAGTCAGTTTCGTTAATCAAAAAGCTACTTGAGACATTTTGTCTTCACCAAGTGAACTTCAAAGTAACGGTATACATCTTTATCATGAAAAGTGATACGGGAACTTACTGGTCACTTGGTGGTAGGAATTTCAGATCATTGGTACCAATCAAAGAGCTGCTTGAGACATTTTGTTTTCACCATGAGAAATTACAAGCGGTAATGGTATACATCGTAATCATGACAAGTGATACGGGAACTTACTGGTCACTTGGTGGTAGTAAGCTTTTGTAATAATTTTTGCTTATTAAAAAGGTGCTTTTGTGTTCATCATGTGAATCTCTCTTATTTTAAGTTACGGTTATCATCTTTGTCATGAATACTTGACATGAAAAGTGACATTATCCAGGAAATGCACTGACGAAAAGATCACAACAGTAGTCTTATCTCAAATTTTTATTGTGCTACTCACCTTGGAAAACATGATTCAGAACCATCCCCTAGGATTTGGGCCTGTGATTGAGGCAAAATATAATATGAGGTATTATTATTATTATTATTATTATTATTATTATTATTATTATTATTTCTGAATTTGTACCCTATACATGTAAGATCCAAGTTCCTTTTTATTATTATTATCAGTATCATTATCATTACCATTACCATTACCATTATCATTATCATTATCATTATCATTATCATTATCATTATCATTATTATTATTATTAATATTATTATTATGTCAGCATTAGTCAAGGTACAGAGAAAATTTAATACTCGGACTTTCGTAGGAAAACCCCAGCCATAGCCTTTTTGTCTTGTACGATGATTCTGTTTTAGTTTAGTGCGTGAACTTGCAGTTTAATGGTCACCCTCTTCTAAGCGGTCATTTCTTCTGAGAGGCCAGTTCCAGGTCCTAAAATGTTCACGTTATCAGTTTATGGTCAATGTGACCAGTAATATCTGTAATTGATAATTTCACTTTTCAAGAGCGGACGGTGAATTTACAGAAGTTGTCCACGTTCTTGCGTGATTGACATCTTGTGGTCATCAAATAATTTTGGATTTTAAAATGGCGGAGACGTTGACCAAATTGAAAATTGGTTGCAATAAGACTTTTCATAATTTTCAGCAAAGCCGAACGAATTTATTCAGCCTAGTTCGGATGGGTCCTATTGAAGTAAATGTTCCTGACTACTGAGTACGAAAATTCGAATTGGGGTTTTGTTCACTTTCCGTGCCATCGTCGAAACTGGGTCTCCATTTCCGGTAACAACTCAGGGATGCAAAATACATTGTCTACCAAAACCAATTGTGCGAAAAAACGCGCATTAACAAACGGAAACCCGTGAGAAAAAATAATGACGATTTTTGAGTTTAACATGATTACCTTCAGCTCTTTTCTGGCATGTGACAAGGCATGCCCTGATGTATTTTCCCTTCTAAATCGCAAAGTACAGTTATTAGATCCGTAAAAACCATAACTTCCACAAAGGCACAAATAAGCCCGAATAAAGATATAACACATATGAGAAGAATCCTGCCTGGCCGTTGTTAGATCAGAATTGTTTCTTGAATTGGCACCGTGCCTTTAGATCAGTCGAAGTAGAGTGGGACAGTAGAGTGTTGGTTAACACCTATTCCCGGGCAACGTTTCGGCTATACCAAAAGGCAATAACAGGGAATCAGCTTTCGGTTCTATAAAGAACACAATCGGACAGTAAAGAAACTGATGGAACAATACTTTCTTACGCCGGGGAAAAAATAATCAACAATCATTACACTATCTCGTTTTGTCAGAAAAGGCAGATGTGTTTCCATAGTCTGCATAGTTCATGTTCGCATTGAAAGTACCAGTACCAGGATTTGATTTTACTCAGTGGTCGTGACAGAAATTGCACTTGGAAGTAAGATCACAGTAGATAAAGAGACAACTTCGAAAGCCCTTCCAAGTTCGAAAACATTTTAGACCCTTTTGTGGTCTTGCCTTTGACCAGCTCAATGAAGCTGTACTTTCGGCAGTTCGGGTGCGTTTGAAATACAATAATTGCGAATACGGTTTGAAAAACAGTGCCGGCTTTTCCCGCGGACTTTGCTTAACGTTGGCAATATTAAATATAATAATTTATAGGCTCATTTATTTACAACTCGAAGTAGTTCTTACCTCAACCTCAGGCAGCAAACGCTCCAACAACGGGTCGGCAAATCCTGACCGCGCTTCCCACCGTTGGACACAAAGTATACACTAAACATAGGGGAACGATCAGAACGATGTTAATTACAAAATATTTTGACGCTGCAGCGTCGAGCAAAAAATTGCAAAATGTGAACAGACTCTACGTACCGAGAAACGTAATTTCCAGATGACCAGATGTATCTAGGCAGAATATGACAGCTATGATAATTTTCCGCGACCAGATCAACGGATACAACTCAACGTGGGAAAGGGAGCGTCAAAGGATAAGAACAACGATCTAATTTCACTAAAAATGACAGCAGAACAGACCACTATTGTTTGCAGGTAAGTAAAATTTTAATAAACAACTAATTCTCATTTTTCAAACAAAAAAAGGTTCTCTACGCAGTCAGAGGATCAAGTTGCACACCTCAGTTCACAGTAATCGCGTTTCCAGCCAGAATTAATTTACAACATTTACAAGATGGATATTTAAGCTTTACTTGATTTTTTACTGGTAAACACTGTGTGTGTGCGAGCGCCGCTCAAGATAACAGAAAGATAACAGAGGTAAAAGTTCGATTTTACCATGTGATCAGGCATGGTTTAAGTCGGTAATCGAGGTCGAGATGACAGATACATCCGCTTGCGGTCGCATATTATTTCACATCCCGTGGTGTCCAGATTGCGTCGGTCTCATTCTATCACGTTTTCCGGCAACATTTGTTTTCAATTTACGTACGAGTCATGGCAAAACACAAAGACATTGGTTATTCCTTGTTTGCCAAATCCGGACCAATCACTCGGACAATATTCAAACGTGCATCTAGATATTTTGAAGTTATCTTTCCACCATTCTACGAAATTTCCGTGTAAGGCCCTCTACACGACCCCGGGTGGTTTTTCCTCCGGTTGAATCGCCGCGGCGGGCAACCCTTTTACAGTCAAATTTTTATAAGCGTTTACATGAAAGCAGTAGTCAAGCCGGGTCAGCCCCCCTTGCCGGGTAACCCTTGTCGAGACTCGGGTTGACCCGGCGAGAAGGGTTGAAATTTCGTCAATTCTTAGATGTAAACAGTGGCCTAAAAGCTCATGGTTGGAACTTTCAGTCAAATAACCATTTGTTTCACTTTTCTTTGGGTTCCATCAGGACCTACCACCATCCGTTATACCTGTTATACTTTCAATTTTTTTGTTGTTTGTTTGTTTGTCATCTTTCTAGCCCATGTTTTCAGTTTTTGATCTGTATAAAGGCTGGCCCGGGTCAGGCTCGACGTTCCCTGGGTACCAGAGGTTTTTACTCGCGCGAGGCAAACGAAAATACTTCGCTTCGCTTCGGCTGCCGGAGGCCGTAGCCACGATCGGCGAAGTCGCGAGAAAAAGCCCGGAAAACCTCTGATACAGAACGGTTTCATTCACTGTTCTCGTTGAACTTTGATCAATTTTATTAGGTTACATTTAAACCAATCACAGCGAGCATCGCCCACTGTGATCACATGGACCGGCACGTGAAGACATGACACTGATGATACATTCGCGTGACATGACAGATCTGCTTTGGTTCGAATTCATGGTTTCTGCGGGACTAAAACCTACGTTATACTCCCGTGAAAAAGGTTCCTAATTCGAAGTCTTCGCTGTCGTGCCGTTTATTTGACGCTACTGTTGTGTGTAATGGTGGATATTACAGCCTTGTATCTGGAAATGCTCAACAACTGAATCTCTCTTTTAGCGCTTTTCACTGTCGAGAATAGGCTCGATTTCCGCCGCTTTCTCGAGTCCGGTCTACGTTCCTCCCCGAGAAGAGACGGCTGGACGCGTGAGCGGCAAAGCATGTCTGTGACGTCTCAAAATAATGTAATTCTTGCGACGCTTCAGGTGGCCGGAAATGTCATCTGATGACAATCATAGGCAGGCACACATGACGCCTACGGCTCGTAAAATTTGTGGCGTTTTTTTCACATTATTGTTGCGGAAGGGCTTTACATGCTGTGTTCTATAGAAGGTTTTTTTTTTTTTTTTCTTTTTTTTTTTAAAGTAGAGCAGAACGGTTTGACTATACTGTAGCAACTGTCATGTCAAAGGTCACACATATGTTGGTGTAAATGGTGTTGACACCATGTTTATGTTTTACTTGTTCGGTTTGCTTTGGCTCATTTAAAAATTTAATTTTGTCTGGCTTCGCCAGAGACTGGTGTTGCTTCTCTTCAAGAAGACTAAGGTACACATCAATTTGACTGGGTGTTTTGTTTCTTGAAATCGATGTTTGCGTTTATTCCTCCCTTTGTTTACTTTGTTCGTTATCTCATATTCTGGTACCACATGATTCAAATATAGATTCTAACGTATAAGTCTGTTGACTATTTTTCGTGTTCTATATGCTACTATGGTTTAGATCAGGTAAGATTTCATCAGTTGACGGTATTTGGTTAAATATCCCCCTAATGCGATCGCACTTCATATCGAACAACTCCTTTGCTACTGCGAGAAAGCTAATTTATGCAGCCTGCTCGATTCAGGCAGGCAGATTTCTTATTGGTTGAAATTAACAATGCCAAGTCCACGAGTCCAGCCGTGAGTTCGGGGGAGGAGCGCGGGCTCTTTTCCCGAACAGCGGCTGGTAATCGAGCCTATGTCGAGAACGACAATCTGTCCGTCCGTAAGGCCGCGTATTCTTTGTAAGACGTCACTGAGACGTGCAGGTTACAATACAGACATAACTAGAGACATGACCAACACCAGAAACCGTGTAAGAAAAACTTCTAGCGCCCAGGGTAAATACGAATCATACCAGACGCTATTGCAGACTTGGTGTAAAGTGTTTATTTTCAGCGCTCTCTACGGTGATTCAACCCGGGCTAACAAAGAAGCCGTGCAAGACCGAACAATCAGATAAACGAAAGTTTAAACGAAATTTTCAAGCAGACCTCCTCTCAGTTTCCTGGAAAACCCAGTACACTCAGACACTGTCCAGCTGCCTGAGCTGTGGCAGTGATAGAAAACACCAGAAACACATCGGAACAACGACTGACTCAAAGGAAACTCAATTTGGCCCGACATCAAATCCCGGGGGGGTACTCCAAGAAAAATTGGGTGGGGATCTGCGGTTTGCTTCCCAAAACCCTTACCGTAAACTTTCGAAAGTAACGAGCCCCCGAAAGTAGCGATCCCCCAAAAGTAACGTCAAAATTTGTGACCGTTATTAAATCCTGAAAGTAGCGAGCTCAACCCAGCGACCCCTCCCAAAGTAGCGAACCCACCCCCCCTCCCTTTCCGGTTTTTTATTCCGTAAAAAAGAGCTCATGCGTACCAACTTTAAATAATGTTTCTTGCTTCCCGAAAGTAACGAGGGTCGTTACTTTCGGAAGTTTACGCTACCCTATTTATGACCAAAATCGGCGATTTTCCATCGCCTATTTATGACCAGAAAAACTAGTTTATACAAAAAACATACCCAGTTGAAGACTAGAGTGCAAAAACCATACTGTATTTATGACCAAAATGGCCACAATCGATGCCCTATTTATGACCAAAATGGCTGAAAACCCAACCCTTTGGGGCCGCACTTACCTGTATAGACTATGTTAGGGAGTTCCCCCGATCATTGAATCAGCCTACTCACGAAAGATTTTTCAGTATGCGTCAAATGAACGAGGGGGGATTAGTGAAGTTTTCAGTTCATTCAAGTGAACAGCTAATAGTTAGAGAGGAATTGTGTCGAGTGACAACGTTAGCTGGAGACACATGCTTGAAAATTCTGGGCATTATGCTTTTGACATGTTTTGAGCGTCACCCACAAAACAACAGCATTATGCCTAAAAATTATGCTCGAGAGGTAGCATTATGCTCAACCGATCTTGGTTATATATGATGACATTTTCCATCCCTGCAGACAAAACACACCTCCATAAGTCAGAAACACAACATTTTATTGCATCAGTTACGACTTTACAAGCAATAAACAACAAGTAATCTGAAGTAATGCCCAAAAGCGCTCGATCAAAATGTCAAATGTCTTATTTCTATGGAACCCTCCATCGATAAGGATACTTCGATCAGTTTATGGCTTTGAAAAAAGCAACCAAGCTTTTGAATATGCTAAATCCTTACTAAAAGCACTTGAAAGTGAACATTTCTCATTACAGTTATTGAATTTTTTTCCTTATTATTATTATTATTATTATTAGTATTATTATTATTCTCTTTATGCTGAACAGATGCCCATTATGCTGGCATTATGCTCGATGCTTCGACTACAGCATTGTGCCCATAATGTATCCATAGACCCTAGACAACGTAACTTGACATTTCAAATGTCACTGAAATGTCTAAGGGCTTGTCAAAGGAGTTTTCAAAGGGCTTCAGTGTATGAAATCAAAGGTCAAACAAGAAAGGGTGAGTCTTGCGTCACTTTTTTGGGTTAAAATAAAAAACATGTCTTTCTTTTTCTAATTAGCGGTCAAATTTAGGGCCACGACCGCGTACTCGATCCTGTCGTATAATTTACACCCCCTAACGTTTTCGGATGAATAGGTTTAACGCCTATAATATTCGGATAAACATTTATATTGCCTAGTATTTTCGCGAAATTTCGATAGGCACACGTATAACGAAAAACTTCCCCTAAAATTTTCTAGTGAAAATATGGTCTCTCAATGTCCTCGAACTTTCGACAAGATCCATCAGGATAGCTAAAACTTTCGGATGACTCAAAAAAGGACCCTAGAATTTTCGAAACGACGAAAGTTCCCCTTAAAAATCCGAACAGATAAATATTTTTTAGGGCATCTCCAAATTAACTAAAAAGCCTTCTAGAACATAGAGAAATCCATTTACGACACTTCTGACGTCTTTGGAAAGATTCGGTCGTTGGGTGCCCCTGCCGGATGTCAATTTTAACAGCAGTCAGCACTCCACCTCCGGTCTTTCCTGTTCTATCCTTACGATAGATGTTATACCCAGTAAGTATTTCAGATGACAGCACTGTGTCGTTGAGCCATGTCTCGCAAATGGACACAACATCGTACGAGTGGCGGTAAACCAACTGTTGTAAAATAGTTAATTTGCATATTTTGCACGAAGGTTTACCATCAAGCGGAACGAAGGCTTTGACACTTCTTGCGTTTAAGTGACGGTGTTCATACGCCTGAAATGAAATGCGACATATTCGCCGTTTCCCAATGTTTGGTATCCCATAAATATGGGTTATTAACCACGCGTGAGGTCAAGATGGCTGGATATTGGCCAAGTTCTTTTTCCTGCGTGTTTATGGACCGAGACGGAGTCAAGTCGATCAACACGCAAAAAAAGAACGAGGCCGATGTCCAGCCATCTTGACCTCACGCTTGGTCAATAAAGGATTTATTATATGGAAAAGTGTTATTTTACACGACAGATGTAACGGAGGGTGTAGCTCAGGAAAACTGCTTCATTTGCTCAGCACTGGTTTATTTGGTGTCTTCTCTCTGTTGTATCCAGCAATCAATTAACTAACTCGAACGAAAATTGTCGTTTAAGGTCGCTCGCAGTACATCCACGCACTGAGCTGTGATTGGTCGGTTCGTGAATTCTTAAGAATGAATGAGAACACTGGAAACAGTGGTTTCTTTGATAGCCGAATGTGTGCTTCGAGCTCAACGTAAAAACCTAGGGTCTATGAATTGTTAACCCAAAACTAACTTCTAGATTGTAGATTTGGTACCAATCACAGTTGTGGTTTGACAAAATGCCTTTAAACCTAAGCTGAACGTGATCCTAATTTTATCAGCAGCAAGCGTAAAACAAAAGCTATATTATATGACAGAGTATATATTTGTGCGTGGGTAAGCTAACCACTAATTACACTGCAGAACGTACCATTGTCCGATGGTATCGGAAACTAGGATTTACGCAGTTCTTTGATCATACGCACACGTATTTAATCTAAGAAACTTACTATATAATCGAACACCTAAACCTACTAAGATAATCACGCAAGTTGTATTCTCAACAAGTAGAGCTAATACCAATACCCAAGCAAATTTCCTGGCTTTACAAATTGACCGTGGGAAAGTTTGCTAATATAGTAATTAGCTATACGAGTGAGTTAAAGTGACAAGGTGACTTTGTTCCTCGGTATTACAAACTTACAAACTTACAATCGGGAACTCCGCCTTACGATCACCTTGTTAATACGGTCACCCCGCTAATACGGTTTGGCCTGTCCCGATTGTGCTCGTAAAATGCTGGAAAGCTGCTCACTGGAATGCCAAAAAGTTGCTACCTAAATTATATTTCTTTATATTTTTACATAAACGTTAATTAAAAGCTTTATTTTGCTAATTGCTAACATCAGTCAAGAAAGATAGCTTGAAACTTAGCTTGAAAGAGTTGCTTTCAAATATAGACGAAATTTAAGGATGCTCTTAAGTCTAACGGAAAAAAAATATTAGGCCTGCGAAACGTTGTCAAGTGACAGGTTATGTGTTCAAACTTCAAAAGATTGAAGAATGTTAAAAAAAATTCCGCATAAATTGAAGTTTTCTAAGAAATCGCTGACTTTTTTGTGCTTGATATGTGCTCTAAAACTATATTTTGCTAAAAAGTTGCTCAGAAAGTCAAAACTTGCTCGAGGTTGCTAGAACCGCAAAAAGTTGCTCCAAACGCCAAAAGTTGCTCCAAAGTTGCCGAATAGTTCAACATGCACGCTTAAGAGATATAAGAGGCCAATCTTACCCCATTTATGACTAATCACGCACGTTATTTCATCGGTTGACATTACATTTTTTTTCGGTAGCTGGAAGCATACTTGAGAAAATCTTGATAGGCAGAAAGTAACAATTTCCAATTTTCAAAACCGCGCGTGTTGCGAAAAATTTTTGAAGGATAATAAACATAATAGCCTCCATTTGGTGCGAAAAGATGCTCGCACATTTGTCCTTGGACATTATCTGTTCCTCAAAGCTCACAGTTTTCCGTGAGCGTAGAAAACTGTTCGCCTCTTGAAACAGATAATGTTCGCGGACAAATATCTGAGAGTATTTCCGCGCCAAATATAATAAAGGCTATTTTATAATTCATCAAATATTTTCGTTCGCACGCGATTGGTCTAAACGCGTCATGTGACAGAGTATGTCCTAGCTAAAACGGGCGAATATCCGGTGATATTCCCTGATTTTAAAAAGATCTCACGTCTTGCGAAAAGTATTTGAAGGACAGTAAACACGATAGCTTCCATTTGACTTAACTAATATTCTCGGATATTTGTACTTGGACATTAACTGTTCCTCAAAGATCACAGTTTTCGCTTTTCGCTTCTCGGAACAGATAACGTCCAAGGGCAAATATCGGAGCTTATTTTCGCCCCAAATGGAGGCTATTTTTATGTATCTTTTCCTTTCTTTCTTTTTTCTCTTTCCCAGATGTAGATTCTGTGGAAAAAAAGAAAAGCCTATGTATCACAAAATGTGTTGAGAATTAAAATACATTTGCATTGGGTGCCAAAGTTTATGTACCATCCTACGGAATTGCTAATACCCAACAGCGGCAATACTATTAATTGAACCAAAACGGCGAGGTTCCATGTTAGTCCCCGCTCAAAAAATGAAACTACAACGTTCCAGATAAGGCTAATGTTCCGCTTTCCGAGATACGACTATGCGCAGAATTCTCTGCTAATACCCGCATAGTCCCGGGATTGGGAGGCGAGGATTGACATTGACTGGTGCATTGGAAAGACAGTTTTGTTCGCCTGCCTTGCTAGTAGGTAGTATAGGAACTGCAATCTCCCGTTTAGTTTTCCGTCAATGCAGATTGGGAAATTTATCACAATCTCCTAGACACTTCAGGGTGTTGACTTCTGGCACCGGATAGTATGGAAACATGTCACCACAGTAAAATATGACGAAGATTACCTCTGTCAGAGCCTTGCTTTGTTGTCTGGCTGTGCGGTTCTCTAGGGTGCGCCTGTGAAACGCTCCCGTGGGGACTATCCAGACGTTGTATCGCGGACTCTGTCTCCCCAATTTCAGCTGCCAGTCGGTCGTCATTTGCGTGAACTGAGCCAACCGATTTGTGTGAGGTTTCTACCAAACTAATCTGCAATTAAACTAACAAATTAAGAATCTTCGCTGATATTCTCAAAAAGGAAAGTACATTTTTTGCTGACAAAATGCATCTGAGGTGTACCTAGCTGAATGCAAACAAAACTGGTCATACTCGGAAATGGTCAAAACTAAACTTACTAACGGGCGTCTTTGTTATGCATCAGGTCTAGTTTAAAGTTGAAATAGGGACTCAAAAGAAGTAAACAATATCAGAATAGCAAACTAATTATATTTTTTTTGCAAAAAACAAAAATAATTGTAGAAACATTAGATGTTACTCACTGGGCTTTTGAAGTCTTTCCTGGTGTCCTGGATGCGTCTGGGAGATTGATCGCTGGAGGAGTTCGACACTGTGAAGAAAAGATAGGTTTTTGTTTTTCACTTGTGTTACACGTTTTTGCAGATCAACCCTTGACATACTAAATTGTTTCTACACGCACAAATTTAATTTTACTCGAAGAATTTTGAGGCTACGTCTACACTGCGCCGGAGAAATTTGAACGCATCTTCATTTCTACGGTTAGGCCTATCGTCCACACTAATCGGTCCGCACGAAAACGGAGCTTTTCAAAAACGCTCTCCAAACCGGAGGAATTCGTTCTCAAATTTCTCCAGCGTAGTGTGGATGGGGCCTGAAACCTCAGTTCAATGAAAAATATGAAAGCGCCATGCGCTCTATTTCACTCACGTGGCCAGCAGTCATACACATTCATTGGAACAAAAGAAAGTGTTTAGATAAGACAAGAGTTCAGCTCCTACAGGATTGGTTAGGTACACCAACATGGCCCCCATTTCATTGTTTTTGGCTACCAATATGGCTGCTGTGACGTCATGTGAAAACACTCTATGAGGTACAGGTAAAGTCTGTGTCGGGCAAAGTGGTCCATACCGCCGGAGCTTACTCACGTTTCCTGGCATGATGCGACCAGGGGCCCGTTTCTCGAAAGCTCCGGGAACTTTTCGGGCCCGGAAAGCCATTTTTAACTAGTCTGTATCTAAAATCAGAGAGGTGTATACGCCTAAAACTTTTTGTATGAAGAGAACCTCGCTCTATATTAAGAATATGTGAATGAAACAGTTCTGTAATCATAAGGTCTGAGATTTTGCTAAGGCTTTCCGGGTGTGAAAAAGTTTCGGGACCTTCAAGAAAAGAGCCCCAGGAGTATTTCTAGCTCTCTAGCATCCCGGAATGTGAGTCGACCATTTCAGGGTTATCCCCAGCTTAATTTTGCTGGTACTCACTTTTGTACCACACCTGGGTAGAGAGAGGCACTGTAAGGGGAGCAGGGATGGCGCAGTGGTTAGAGCACTCGCCTCCCATCAATGTTGCTCGGGTTTGATTCTGGCCCGGTGCCATATGTGAGTTGAGTTTGCTGTTAGTTCTCGCCTTGCTTCAAGGGGTTTTCTCCGGGTTCTCCGCTTTTCCTGCCTCCACAAAACCCAACACCTCCAAATTCCAATTCGATCAGTAGAGGGTAGAGGACGTGAACGAATTGGAATTTGGAGATGTTGGTCGGAAAATAATTGATACGCGACTCGGGCAATTTCTGCAACTTCCGAAAACACACGTGATATTGGCCTCACGCGATTACCCATGTTTATTACATCCATTTTGAAATCACGGGTGATCTTGCAATCTGATTGGCTCTCAGTGGCGCAGTTTATTCACCAATCGCACTATTTTTGCCACTACTAAACAAAACAACGAATCAGATTTCACGGTTTGTTTAAAGTAAACAATCACATTGCAGGAAAGCGAGCACTTTTGTTTGTTCTAAATCGCATCTTTTTCTGTTCTGCGTAAAAACCGACCACTTGATGAATAAAATATTGGTACTGACCAAAATCTCATATTGCGCGGTTTCAAAATGGATTTAGTAAAGTGATAGTTGAACTAAGTGGAGTGTAATTTTGGTCTGGAATTATACGTGATTTCAAATAGAACTCTTGCTGCACGTTCGTTCGGCTTTGAAATCACGTGTATGATTTCAGACAAATTACACTCCACTAAGTTCAAAATTGTAAGACACGAGGTCGAATTGAACTAATCGCATCAATAACAAATATCGAGATTAAGGTGTTTTGAGAACTTTGTTTCAACGAAAAAGTCAGTAGCATTTTCCATAAGTTTCAAAAACTGTATGGAACATGAGAAAGAGGATAACTGACGTGTGAATGGCGGAGGTGTCTAATCTCAGGTATCCAATTATAAAAAGTTGTAATTGGACCCCGCGTGATCGCGCGCCGATTATGTGACAAACATGGGCGCGGAGCCGGAACCAATCGCGACCAAGATCGATTAAGATGCAAATGACAAAAACACACTTACCATCTCCAAACTCCAGCTTCTTTTTAACTTCTGAAGGAAGCGAATCCACTTCAGCCGTACGCGCTGCAGTCTCGGGTGTTAAGTCCCGCCTATCTTTCTCATTTGTCGTACTTGTATCCTCTGTGAATGTGTATGTAGAGAGAATTATTACTGATATTTAACATGTATCAGTGTTACGTGTCAGAACAAATCCGTAATGAGATGAATAAGATATCACATATTCGAATACACCTCAAACATGAAACTGGTTTTCACTATCGCATAAGCATAAGCAATATATACGTATCATATACGCAGACGCAGTGAGGTCATTTTTTAAAAGCAGCGCCTTTTGTTCGGAAATTGTCAAACGATAGGAACTAATTACCAAAAAATAAATCTTACTTCTATCTGCTAAGACGCTAATGAAAGCTTCAAAGGCTTCCAAGTATTGGAAAGAATGTATTATTATAAACAGTCGTCTCTCTCTTTGCACTTTTTCAAATTTCAGGTGCGACTCGATTGAAACTACATTTGACATTACAAAGGGGTAGAACTGAACGATAAAGCTACTGAAGCTAAGTTG
Organism: Orbicella faveolata; assembly: GCF_042242905.1. Taxonomy (NCBI): domain Eukaryota; kingdom Metazoa; phylum Cnidaria; class Anthozoa; order Scleractinia; family Merulinidae; genus Orbicella; species Orbicella faveolata. Next base: position 5,852,950 of record NW_028301553.1, read on the forward strand.
AACATGAGTCCATTAAATAGCCTGGCAACAAGTCCGAAACAAGGATGGTATGAACGGACGTGAAAAGTTATACAAAGGATCTGGTGTTTTGCGAGCTACAAGTTTGAGAGCTGTCAGTTTTGAGTTGCTCGGTTCTATGTTCGACCTTGAACTTGTATTAAAAAAAAAAAAAGACCAGAGGAACTGCTCACTCAAAGTGAGCGGCCGCGAAGCGTTTTACTGCCCTAAACAATTATACCAAAACACCCTGTTAATGGGTTATCCATAATCTTATACTTTTCAGCAGATACCTTTTTCCGACCGGCTTTTACATTATGGTTTTTTGCGTTATAATACCACCTCGATATAAACTCAGTTTCTGCGTGACTAAGAAATTACGGCTTCTCAGAAAAAAATTGGGGAAAATCCTCAGTACAAATTAACTCCACATGAAAAGCAATATGTGCTGTACTCGACCAGCCGAGACAGATTTTCATTCACTCTTCCTTCGTTCAATAATATTATTTCCTTTTAAACATGCCATTAACAGAGTATACTTTGCTGTTCATGCCATCGATTGATTTCCTGGCCAGCATAGCAAGATGAAGAAAGAAGCTATTAATGGAGAAAAGACAGTCTAACTGTCCATTGTGATCAAATTATTCGGGTAAATTAACAAACTACTTTATCAGGCTCACCCTCGATCTTCAAGCCGCTGTCTGTCTCAGCGTTCCCAGGGGAATGTCTAAAAAAGATAAACAGAAGAAAAGCAAGTAAATTCATGAGATTAAGACGATGCCGACCACGAAGAATGAAATTTGTTCCCTGCAATACTTCTTCCTTTATTTGCTTTTATTCAACACCAGGACTATGTCTCTATCACATACTCAATGGTGTAGGTCCGTATACGCTTGATAACGCAACCTCTAACCTGTCAACCTGTCAACCGGCCAGTGTAAAACGCAGACTACGGAGTGCTGACTGCAGACCGAAGGTAAATGCAGACTGAGGGTAAGTGCAAACTGCAGACCAGGAGACCAGACCAGAAAGTCTGCACTCCGGTTAGCCTGTATAGCGCTCCATCTAGCCTGAATATCACTCGCCTGAATACCGCTCCATTTAAGTCTGATAACGCTCAAGCTAGCCTGTTTACGGTTAGCTCTAAGTGTCCTCATTGAGGGAAATGGTGCCGATACGATTCTGTTAAAAAGTCTGCAGTCTGCATTTTGCCCCCGCTCTGCAAACTGCAGTCCGCAGTCTTCGTTTTACACTGACCGTCTTTCAACTTGCCCATTCCCCCTCCGCTTGTTCTCTCGCCGCTTGACTTTTCGCTTGCTCGACTGACTCAAACCAGACTGCTAGGCTCTATGCTATTTTCTGTATAGAACTGTTTTCTGAAACTAGACTTTGTCCGACACTACCTTTCTGTATCCAGATATGTTAACGGATACCAACTAACGGTGAAAAAACCTAACAAAAAAGGAAGGAGGTAATCCCAGTGTACTGGCGTTAGCTAGCTGACATTACAGCTTATTATAAGATAGGTACTGCGAGCATTAATCAAATAAAAGATCAAATTGCAGACTACAACTACACGTTTTACAGTGATCATCGCCTGGGGGACTCCTATATAAAAAATAGACGGGGGTGCTCGTCGGAAATTTTGAAAAAACCCTTAAAAGGTACCAAGATCCCTTTTTGTGGGCGTGGCTTGAAATGTTTTTCACCCCTTAGAGGTACCAACATAATTCTGAGACAAAATTAAAAGTCAGTTGATTTTCAAACATCTCTTGTCATATTTTCTGCGGCGCAAAGTCCTAAAAGGTACCGCAAAAGCTCCGCAGTGGACCTTGTGAGGCTGAACACCCTAAAAGGTACTATAACCGTTTTTTGAATCCCTAAAAGAGACGAAGAGCACCCCCGTCCTTTTCTTTGTGGGGCACCCCCACCCCCCCCCCTCCCGAGGATTGTCGCTGCTATTGTAATTGATTTTCCATTGTTATTCGCAAAAATCTTATTTGGCAATATAAATAAAGCTATGGAACGGAATGCTTCGTTAAATATAAACTAGAAGAACTAAAGGCATGGAATATCGGCATCAACGGTGTCGCGTATATAGATTAACTCTGAACATTTCCGTTTACGACTGTGGTGAAGTTTAAAACGTGATTCCACGATCACTAACCAATTAAACCGATGGTCAAAAAAAATATAACTTCAGTGTAGAACGCGTGATTTTTAAAGCATATATAGTATTTTCGTGACAAATGAATCAGGAAAACAGTGATAGGTAGTCTTGATTATGTGGAACAGAAGTCACAAGCCTACACTCATGTTTGTGATTGAATAAATTGACGTTTCAACTAAGTTTCGTGATAATTCCTGACAAACCGTAGTCTAGGCGAACCTCTATAAGGCGCTTAATAGGCTTCGACTGTATGTAGATAAAATATTTCATAAGCACGTTTTCTGTGACTGTTGATTGGAGTCTCTTGAATCGAAGAATCGAAGGGTCGCTCGGAGCTAGAGTATTTGAAGTATTTCTTTAGAGTTACTCATACCCAGAGTGTAGATATCTGCTGTAAGTCGTTTCGTTGTCTTTTCTTTTGTCACAGTTCTATTGATTTTCATTTAGCTTGTCATTCTGCGTTTTTCTCTTTTCATTCCTGCAATCATCAATTCATTTTTAGTTTTTTACAGCAAGCGGTGTACTAGCGGCTCTGCCCACAAGTCGATAAATCTCTTTGAATCCTGTTGACTGTTTTGTGGCTCACTTTGGTTAACCTGGCGAACTCTGGTGTAAGCAAACTTTATTGTCGACTTATCAAAAACGATATCTGTAATTACTGAGTCTTGAAACGAACTCAGTTAAGGGCCCATCAACCGATCTTTTCGAGCCGTTGCTAAGGAAAATTTATTCTCATATAACCTCATCATTTTTAGTTAGTTCAGAATTATTTCATGTGTTTTAACTTTTTCATGATCAGTAACACTAGTGATGACGTCATCAGGCCACGCCCATGGTCATGTGACTAATACTGAAAAAACGCAAAGGCTCCCAGGCAAATTACTTTATCGGATTTTTTTCATTGATTTAATATTTTAATTTAAATCCTCATTACGCTATGCATATATTTTGTTTCATTTTTGAAAGGTCAGATTTTGGGAGAATCTTAAAATCTTAAAATATTCGTAATTTTTTGGAAAAAGCATGATTTTGAAAAAGGAATGCATAGCTATCTTTCCAACGTTGGCTTTAATCGAAATCCGTCGTAAAAGGCTGGATTTAATGAAAAACCGCGTTTCCTTTAGCATTTAAAGAAACGGGAAGTGCGCCCGATATATATATTGGAAGTTACCCTATCAGCGCGTGCGCAATTTACACTACCAGCGCACTTCGGTAAGATCTCTTTCTATTGCTCTTGTTTTTCCGTCTTTTCCTTATTTTGTCTTTGCTTGTACTTTTTTTACTTTGCATTTTGTGAAACACAAAGAAAAAGATCTAAAATGTAAGCGAATTTGCAAGTTATTGAGTTGTTTTTATTTTCCGCGCTCAGGCTGACGTAAGTAACCGGAAGTGAAATTTCACCTCCTTAGCAACGTGCGCAAGCGCGCGCATAAATCGGTTAATGGGCCCTTAAGGCGACGAAATACCAGATACAAAAACTCTCAACTTGTCGCGCAACATTGTTTCCTTGCAAGTTTTGAGTCGATGTTGTGCGTTTTTCACCTTGCGTGATCAACTTGTCTCGCAACAAAAAAAAATTGTTGCGGGTTGAAGAAAGTTGTTGCAAAAAGTAGAGCGCGGGTCTACTTTAAGTAACAAATTTTGGCTTTGTTGCTCGTTCTTCATCAACCCAAAACTTGCAACGAAACAATGTTGCGCGAGAAGTTGATGGTTTTTGTATCTCGTATTTAGCCGCCATTAGCATAGAATGGCACACTATCTAACCCTCACCTTTTTTCTTCGTCCGTGGTGTCTATAAGAAACAAATACAAGTTATCATCAGTAGAAGTATGAACTGGCAAAATTATTTTGATATAAGCCATGGGAGGAGTTATGAGAGTAGGCCCCGAGAGGAGACTCTTATATAAAAAAGACGGAGGTGCTCGTCGAACCTTTTCATTATTAAGGCAGTTTTGGCACCTGTTATGTCCACATGGGAGCTTCTGTGGTAAGTTTCAGAGTATTGAGCCGAAACTATAGGAGATATTTGACAATCAACTGAGTCTTTATCGTTATTAAAAATGATAAAAGTGTCAGTTAATTCGTTGTTTTAGAATTGGTACCTCTTAACGGTGAAAACATTTCAAGCCACACCCGCAAAGCAAGGTCTTGGTACCTCTTAGGGATTACTTATCAAAATTTCCGACGTGCAACCCCGTTCTTTTTATATGCAAATGGCGTAGGTGTCCAACTACAGGCAACTAATTACAAAAAGTTGTAATTGGATACCCACGTGATCGCGGGCCCATTACGTAACAAACAGGCGCGCGGAGAACCAGTCAAGATCAAGAATTTCATTTATTTTTCGATTAAGATGCAAATGACAAAAACACTCTTACCATCTTTAAACTCCGGCTTCTTTTTAGCGTCTGAAGCATGTGAACCCTCTTTTGCCGGACGCGCTGCAGTCTCAGGTGTTAACCCTGGCCTATCTTTCTCATTTGTCGTCTCGTCTGATGTATCCTCTGTGAATGTATATGTAGAGAGAATTCTTACTGATATTTGACATATATCAGTGTTATGTGTCACAAACAAATCCATAATGAGATGAAGACATTATTACATACTTAAATACACTTCAAACTTGAAAAGCTGGTTTTCACTATCGCGTTAACACAAGAATGAGCAGTATATACGCAAACGCAGTGAGGTCATTTTAAGCAGCGCCTTTTGTTTGGAAACTGTCCTAGCAATAGGCCTATTACCAAAAAATAAATCTTACTGCATGTGTTGGCTGGCTTCTTCTTATGAATACAGAAGCAAAAACCGACACAACGTAGAATGATTTTTTGAAGGGGTACTATATTTCGGCTGGCCAAACCAGCCTTCTTCAGGTACAATGGAAGATTTTACATTGGTGCGTGTTTTTATGTAGCCGATCTTTACGTAATACCGGAAATACGCAAAAGTAATTGATAGTGTAAATTGAAGATAAGCATACGGTAAAATAAAACAACATGATTAAAGAACATAATAAAAGAAAACAAATGGAAACAATTAATATGTTTCTTCGCGGATGTTCAGACCATTAGGATCAATTGTTCCGCCTTTTTGAATTAAAAAAGCTTCCCTGGCCCTACGGATAGAGTCTCGGTCAGAAACGATTTTTTCGATGGGGATTAATTGCATGTCGTCAGCAGTGTGGTTAGGAGAGGACAGGAAATGTTCGGCGGCTGTAGTAGGTTTAGATTTGTTGTTAGGGTTATCTATGGTACGGCGCTGTTCATTAAATCGGTCTTAAACAATTACACCAAAACACCCTGTTAATGGATTATCCATAATCCTATGCTTTTCAGCAGATACCTTTTTCCGACCGGCTTTAACATTATTTTTTTGCGTTATAATACCACCTCGATATAAACTCGGTTTCTGCATGCCCAAAAGATTACGGCGTCTCAGAAAATAATTGGAGAAAATCTTCAGTACAAATTAACTCCACATGAAAAGCAATTCGTGCTGCACTCGACCAGCAGACATTTTTTTCGTCAAGTTTTAAAAAACCGCTTCTCACGCTTCTTTTTCGTATAAGTTTTCCTTCGTTCAATAATATTATTTCCTTTTTAACATGCCATTAACAGAGTATACTTTACTGTTCATGCTATCGATTGATTTCCTGGCCAGCATAGCAAGATGAGGAAAAAGGCTATTAATGGAAAAAAGACAGTCTGTTAATATCAACAAGAACCAACTGTCCATTGTGATCAAATTATTCGGGGAAATTAACAAACTACTATATCAGGCTCACCTTCGATCTTCAAGTCACTGGCTGCTTCCTCGTCTACAATGACATCGTAATGGTTACCAATTTTGCAAACGCAAATAGTTTTTTCCACTTTTTTCTGTGTTTTCGGGAGGATGGAACGAGTACTGACTTGACCATCCTGAACTAGCAGAATCGATATAGAAGTTTTCAAAGCATTGGCTACAACATTCGGTATCAAGTCAACCAAGTTTAAATTGTAGTCTTTGTTCTTGAAATAAGCGTTGAGGTCTTCTTCTTTGATAGCGTCAAAGTCTGAATAGAATTGCTTATTTTCTGACAATTCGTTTTTGATCGTAGTTATAAGCGATTCTACGCTGTAATCACCTTGGTCATCTTTCTCCCTCAGCCCAAGGCTAAATGCGTGAAGCATGCAATGTCCGTCTCCCGGGACAGGTATTCTTCGTTTCCCAAGGTTCCCTACATAGTCGTCGATAATTTTACTCTCGTCTTCCTCATGGTTCCCAGGGAAATGTCTAAAAAAGATAAACAGAAGAAAAGCAAGTAACTTCATGAGATTGAGACGGTGCCGACCACGAGGAATGTAACTTGTTCCCTGCAATACTTTTTTTCCTTTATTTGCTTTTATTGAACACCAGGGCTACGTCTCTATCATATACACAGTGAAGTGGGTCCGTATACGCTTGATGACGTAACCTCTAACTCAGTTAATTAGTATCGAGAGGAGAAACAGACGTGGATCTTTTTAGATTACCAACGGTCGAAGGGCCCAGATAAGCGAAACTGGAGGAGGAACAACAGGAAAAGGTGGGAAAAGGGACAACACCCTCTTCTGTAACAGACGTGCATGTTAAAGATAACTCTGCCCACCAAGTCTGGGAACCATTAAAGACTGATCAACTAATCCTGTCGGCCTTTAAACCGGTCAGTGTAAAACGAAGACTGCGGAGTACAGACTGCAGACCGAGGGTAACATGCAGACTGAGGGTAAGGGCAAACTGTAGACCAGGAGACCAGACCAGAAAGTCTGCAGTCCGGTTAGCCTGTATAGCGCTCCATCTAACCTGAATATCACTCGTCTGAACACCGCTTCATTTGAGCCTGATAACGTTCCAGCTAGCCTGTTTACGGTTAGCTCTCAATGTCCTCATTCAGGGAAATGGTGACACGATTCTGTTAAAAATTCTGCAGTCTGAGTTTTCCCCCGCTCTGCAAAATGCAGTCCGCACTTTTCGTTTTACACTGACCGCCTCTCAACTTGCCCATTCCCCCCCCCCCCCCGCTCGTTTTCTCGCCGCTTGACTTTTCGCTCGCTCGACTGACTCAAACCAGACTGCTAGCTTTAAGTTATTTTCTGCATAGAGCTGTTTTCTGCAACTAGACTTTGTCCGACATTACCTTTCTGTATCCAGATATGTTAACGGATACCAACTAATTAACGGTAAAAAAAAAACCCTACCAAAAAGGGAAGGAGGTAATCAAATGTACTAGCGTTAGCTAGCTGACATTCATGATAAAGTAGGTACTGCGAGCATTAATCAAATAAAAGATCAAATTGCAGGCTACAACTATACTTTTTACAGTGATCATCGCCCGGGGAACTCCCATATAAAAAAGACGGGGGTACCCCTAAGATCCCTTTTTGTGGGCGCGGCATGAAATCAAATATCTCCTGTCATATTTTCTTGGGCTTACTATCCTAAACGGTATCGCAAAAGTTCTCGCAGTGGACCTTTTGAGGTTGAATACCCTAAGTGGTAACAAAAACTTTCTATGTGGGAGTCCTCCCCCCGCGAGGATCGTCCCTGCTGTATTTGGTAATAGGAAAAACCTATAGAACGAAATGGTTCGTTAAATATAAACTAGAAGAACTAAAGGCACGCTTAAAAATACTGGAATATCAGCATCAACAACGTCGTGTATATAGATTAACTCTAAACATTTTCGTTTAACACCGTGGTTAAGTTTAAAACTTGATTTCACAATCACTAAGCAATTAAACCGATGGTTAAAAAAATATAACTTCAGTGTAGAGCACGTGATTTTTAAAGGATGTATAGTATTTTTGTGACGAGCGAATCAGTGAAAACAGTGATAGGTAGTCTTAATTATGTGGAACAGAAGTCACAAGCCTACACTCATGTTTGTGATTGAGTAAATTGACGTTTCAACTAAGTTTCGTGATTATTCCTAACAAACCTTAGTCTAGACGAACCTCTACTAAGCGCTTAACAGGGGTTCGACTGTATGTAGATGAAATATATCATAGGCACGTTTTCTGTGGCTGTTGATTGGAGTCTCGTGAATCGAAGAATCGAAGGGTCGCTCGGAGTTAGAGTATTTGGAGTATTTCTTTAGAGTTACTCATACCCAGAGTGTAGATATTTGATGTAAGTCGTTTCGTTGCCTTTTGTTTTATTACAGTTCTATTGATTTTCATTTAGCTTGTCATTCTGCGTTTTTTTCTTTTTACTCCTGCAATCGTCAATTCATTTTTATTCTTTTACCGCAAGCGATGTACTAGCGGCTCTACCCACCAGTCGATAAACCTCTTTGTATCCTGTTGACCGTTTTGTGGCTCACTTTGGTTAACCTGGCGAACTCTGGTGTACGACACCTCGTGTCCTCGACAAACGGCATTGTCGATTTAGCAAAAACGATATCTACACTTACTGAATCTAGAAACGAACTCAGTTATCGATGAATAGGACACTATCTAACCCTCACCTTTTTTCTTCGTCCGTGGTGTCTATCAGAAACAAATAGAAGTTATCATCAGTAGAAGTATGAACTGGTAAAATGATTCTATTATAAACCATGGGAGGAGTTATGAGAGTGGGCCCCGAGGGTGGACTCTTATATAAAAAGGACGGAGGTGCTCGTCGCACCTTTTAGTGGTTCACAAAGCAGTTTGGCACCTGTTAGGTTGTTCAGCCTAAAAAAAGTCCACAGCGGGAGTTTCTGTAGTACCTTTTAGGATATTGAGCCGAAATTACAGGAGATGTTTGACAATGAAATAAGTCGTTATTGTTATTAAAAATGATGAAAGTGTCAGTTAATATGTTGTTTTAAAATTGGTACCTCTTAAGGGTGAAAAAAATTCAAGCCACACCCACATATCAGGATCTTAGTACGTCTTAGAGGTTCTTTTCAAAATTTCCGATGGGCACCCCCGTCCTTTTTTTATGGGAGTCCCCCCGGGGATAGGCCGGGGGTAGTCGTCGCACACAGCAAAAATATGCATTACATGATATGTATATGTTTAATGTTATTAATAAGCAATGAGATTATGAGCTCGAGATTTCTGAGGTGATAACTGATGAAGCTGAATCAACCTTCACTTCATAAAACTCGACAGCAAACAATCTAACTGTTTTTGCGGAGTTCTGACTGCATTTCCTTGAAACAATGATTCCGATCCCAATTTTTTCTTTGCATATCTGACAGACTGTTCACAGGACTCTATTTTCTCGTATTTTTATCCGATCGTTGAACGCGCAGATAAAATCGCGAGAGAACTGGACGCCAGCGCAAAACGCGTACGTCGAAAAATAGAGAGGCTGTGAACAGTTTATCCATAATCTCTTGATATAAAGTAGTATTTTAAAAACTTCTCGCTTTATCGAAAGTAGGCGCGGTCTAAATTGGCATTGAAATCTTGCAGCTTTGTACGCGCTCATTAGTTGATCCAACAATTTTGAAGTTTGAAGTTACATGACGGCATTTATTTCTTAAATTTCGAAATTTCATCTCTGAAATTTGTGTTCCTTTCAAGTTTACTCCTGAAACTGTATGTCTTGCTTTCTGACTGGCTCCCGTTTAACAGTGACTAACCGGTGTTTTATCTTCGAATTTATAAATGGAAAATGAAATGGCGATGTGTTAACTTGACTACGAGCAGTCCCTCTTTTTCCTCAGTTCGCTGCGCGAGAAGCACATTTACATAGAGCGCCGGAAACACTTCACGCGTGCAGACGAGTAAAATATACAGCGTAATCTTTTATTTATTAGCTTTTGTATATGTTTTGTCACATACTAACTTTCCTACGGAGCAACCTTTATAAGACCTAACTTACGATCAGTAAGAATTCCGTTACAATAAAAATGTGTAGAGAGTTTTACCTTTTCGTTTCAAATTCAATAAAGTGAATCATTCAACATATCCACTGAACAGAGATGTTTCTTATGCAAGTAAAGATCGTACAGCATACGGCGTTGTTTAAACAAAGATCTGTTGGCTGTTGAAGCAATGAACTATACTATTCACCTGAAAAAGTTGGCAAATTTGAATAATAAAAAGAGTGTTTTGAAACTGCAAAAAGCTAGAAATATGACTACTGCATGCTGTGCAGCTGTTTTCATTCCCTATTCGGCCGTTTCTCTGCTTCTAGAATGTCCTTACCGTAGATGCCTATGTTTCCTGACCCGAGAACTGAGCGAGAAGAAGCGGAAAAATAAAAATGGAATTCGAAAGCGGGCGTTGAGAAAGTCTAACATCAACCTTTTCTTATAATTTGAGCATAGTCACGACTTTGTTATATAAACAAAAGTCGGCCGGAAGGTGCACGACTGAAAATACTTTTCCAGCTTACCTCCATCTTGCTTGATGAAAGGTTTCTTGTACGCCGTACACACAAGAGTACCTACAACAGGCACATGATCCAGCAGTGCATTTTCGGTTTCTTTCTCGATTTCGAGAGGCTCTACCGAAACAACTGTGATGTCCCCTGTCATAGGACGTTCATCAGAAGGAACTGTATCTGAAACCATAAAGGCATCTTTAAATTTGACAAAAGATTGGCCACGTTGGTTTTCATCTCGATTGCATAACGCATATTATGGTATGGTTACTCCTTTTAGATTCAATAGTTCACTTGTGTTATAGTTAAAGTCCCCTCTAATGATAAACGAAGATAGCTCTTCCTTCTCACAAACTTTACGTAAGAAGCAAGAGCTCGATTCTGCAAAGAAAAGGTAGTTTCTTATTTTTCACTTGTGTTACACGTTTTTGCAGATCAACCCTTGACATACAAAATTGTTTCTAAACGCACAAATTTAATTTTACTACGCCGGAGAAATTTGAACGCATCTTCATTTCTACGGTTAGGCCTATCGTCCACGCTAATCGGTCCGCATGAAAACGGAGCTTTTCAAAAACGCTCTTCAAACCGGAGGAATTCGTTCTCAAATTTCTCCAGCGTAGAAACGGGGCCTGAAACGTCAATTTAAAAAAAATATGAAAGCGCCATGCACTCTATTTCACTGACGTGGCCAGCAGTCATGCACATTCATTGGATCAAAAGAAAGTGTTTCCATAAGAAAAGAGTTCAGCTTCTAAAGGATTGGTTAAGTACACCAACATGGCCCCCATTTCATTGTTTTGTGCTACAATATGGCTGCTGTGACGTCATGTGAAAACACTCTATGAGGTACAGGTAAAGTCTGTGTCGGCCAAAGTGGTCCATACCGCCGCAGCTTACTCAAGTTTCCTGGCGTGATGCGAAAAGGAGTATTTCTAGCATCCCGGAATGTCAGTCGACCATCTTAGGGTTACCCTCAGCTCAATTACTTCGGTACACACTTTTATTATTCAACTTTCATACACTGTACGAATTCCGATTTTCTGATTGGCTGATTTGTACCACGTGATACTGGGTTGTGACGATACAACCTCCTTGACGTCATTATCATGGTGTAATAGCCGTGGTGTTAATTCAACACACCAATGCCATTACACCATAGTGGTTTCAATGCAGTGTTTCTTTATGCAATGTATTAAATTTGAATAATTAAAATGTTAACGCACTCATTGCTCATTTCTTTAAAGTAAACACTCAAATTGCAGGAAAGCCATTAGTTTTGTTGGCTCTAAATCGCATATTTTTTTGTTCTGCATACAAAATGAAATGTTAAAGCATATCCAGTTCCTCTTTTTTTAAGGACGTTCGTGCAAAAGTTTCCAGTCAATTGACTTTTTTAAATTTTTGCTACAGTCAGTTCATGGGATAGCTGTGTCAGAAATGCAAAAAAAATTTGGGGTCGCCGACTTCATTTCAGAGATAAAGCGTTTGGAAAAGTACCCGGATTTTGAAAAATTGGCGCACACAATTCAGCATGGTCTACAGGGGTTCACAGTTAAAAATATCGAAGGTGAGTCAACGGAGGCAAACGATCTTAGTCATATTTTGTAGAAGTGGGTCTGTTGCGTAAATAATTCCAACTGTTACCAACGTTTTCACAAAACTTAACCCTTCAAGAGGCATTGAAACCGTCGCACAGAGCTAAAAGGAACGGAATTCGATGGTGCATTTGGAAAAAAATTCAAACTTCTAGTCGATATATTTTCTTGATTTTTTTTTAAACGTAGAAAATCGGTAGAGAAAATGATCCATCAAAAGAAAAATAGGGGTCACCAAACGTCCAAGATCGTTAAATCCAGGCGAAGCTGTAGCAATGGCCATCTGCCTTATCATTGTGCATTTTAGTAATTTTTAGCGCGCGCTCTCATGCATGACGAGGCGTGCGAATTTCCGTGCGCAGTGAGGACGGGCAGAAACAATTAGCGCGAACGTCCTTAAAAAGAACGACCACTGGATCAATGAAATTTGGTACTCACCAAGATCCTGTATTGTGCGATTTTAAAATGAATGTAGTAAAGTGGCAATTTAACTTAGTGGAGTCAGGAGCCATAATCGGGGACGGAGACCGTAAGCGCGCGCCATTTCAAGTATTGGGGTTGTCCCCATGATATGGGACAAAAATTCTATTTTTAGAACAAATTGCGCCATCACCTGCGGCACACGCGCGTACATGCTGCGAGGATTTTTGCGGATGTCGCGCGGGGAAAATGGCGTCCGAAATTCCCAAAATGTTTCATGTTTTTGCCCCACAACTCAACGCGTTTACGTCTGTTGGAATTTTGCTTAAGTATTTTCGTCGTAAGCTGCTCCAGTTTGAGTGAAGTAAGACAGTGTCGAATTTAGGTATGTTCGGCAGTAAGCTTACATATATCGCTGACCAAGTTGTGTTCCGACTGATGCTTCTTTTACATGAGCTGTACATTACTCCACTTTAAATTTCACATATGTTGAAGATTAACAGCTTTTCCATTACACAGCAAAAAACTAGCTGGATATATTTAGATATAGCAGAGCTTCAGGACTTCATAGTTTCCTAGCTCCTCTCGCCACACGCTTGCGAGCAATTTGTCAGTCTATCGCGACCGAAAAGTAAAACAAAATAATTGTTAGTTTGAGTTTCTCTTGAATTGTAAGCAATGCTTGATATTTCATCAAGGCTTAATAACTTTACGTCCGTAGATACTGCTCAGTTTTATTCGTGTAAAAATCCAGTAAATTCTCTGTTGTCGATGAATGAGAGCGCACGCCGATGCGTGTTTTGTACAGTCAGTAAATGATGACAAATTGTGCCGCACTTTCGTGTGAAAGCGTACATCGAACTCAAACAATAGCTCTATAGTTTTTAAATATGTTTAAGATTGATAAATGTTTGAGAAAATATTAAAAGCTAAGCTGAAAATATTTGAATAAAGCAGAAACAATCAGCAAAGTTACGATGACGCTTTCTTTAATCAACTTGGAATAACGATTTCGATTTTGATGATCGAGTTATCAAAACTCCTTGTCTATTTTCATGTTCGCAGTGTAAAACTTTACTATGCTTATGTTGAAGAAACACACATGATGTTAGTAGCCTTTTTTGCATTCGTGAAATTTGTTGCAGCATCTCAGCACAAAAGATAACGAAAGAAATCTTTGTCAAGATTTGTTGACAATTGAAAACACCGACTCGGACTTGAAAGTGCACGAGCTCCATGCACTATGCAAATGAGCTAATTGTACGCGTCAGACTTTCCTTTCAAAAACTTTTGCAAACTCACCAAACAAGCAGAGACAGTAAGAAACCATCAAAACAGGTTTTGGTTATGATTAAACATTGTCTGAGAAACTCACAAATTAACTTGATACCAGAGTAGAGAGTTTTCTTGCTATATTCTTAAGCATACGCGTAAGCTTACAACTAGCATGAGCAGATCTTATTATTCATTCCCAGCGCGAGATTGAAGTCTTTTTTTCGTCCCTAAAAAAACCCACCTTTTCCGTTAGCTCAGAGCATAAAACTGCATATAAGCGCCCTGGTTCGTATTCCCTGCCTTATTCCCTGCCATCGCTGTGAAAAATACGCAAGAGAATCTCTCAACTCTCACCATTTGATCACGCAACGTGACAACATCCACGCGAGAGCCCCTGACATGTGCGTGAATCCGCGCGGATGTATGACGTCAGGATGGCGCAATTTGTTCTAAAAATAGAAAAATTGTCCCATATCATAGGTGCGCGCGAATCCCGAGACTTACGGTCTCCGTCCCCGATTATGGCTCCTGGTGGAGTGCAATGTTGGTCTGAAATCATACGTGATTTCAAATAGAACTCTTGCTGCGCTCTTCTCGCTGTGAAAGCGCCATGCGCTCTATTTCACTGACGTGGCCAGCAGTCATGCGCATTCATTGCAAGGAAAGAAAGTGTTTAGATAAGACAAGAGTTCAGCTCCTACAGGATTGGTTAGGTACACCAACATGGCCCCCATTTCATTGTTTTTGGCTACCAATACGGCTGCTGTGACGTCATGTGAAAACACTCTATGAGGTGCAGGTAAAGTCTGTGTCGGCCAAAGTGGTTCATACCGCCGCAGCTTACTCAAGTTTCCTGGCATGGTGCGACCAGGAGTATCTCTAGCTCTTTAGCATCCCGGAATATCAGTCGACCATCTCAGGGTTACCCTCAGCTTAATTACTTCAGTACGCACTTTTATTATTCAACTTTCATACACTGTACGAATTCCGATTTTCTGATTGGCTGATTTGTACCACGTGATACTGAGTTGTGACGAAACAACCTTTTTGACGTCATTATCGTGGTGTAATAGCCGTTGTGTAAATTCAACACACCACTGCCAATTACACCGTAGTGGTTTCAATGCAGTGTTTCTTTGTGCAATGTATTCAATTCGAATAATTAAAATGTTAACGCACTCAGTGCTCGTGAATTGTCGGGATTTACCTGCACGAGTTCACTAATGTTACAAGTAGAACGTGAGGGACTGGGCCCAGCCCCAGGTTACTTATTATTATGGGATCGAAAATCCCACGCGTTGGAGAGAATGAAAACGAAACGAGGATCGATGAGAAAACGTGTTGCCATTGTAGTTTTGTAGTAGTTCCTGTGCGAGATTGAGTAGAGTGTAACATTTGGTGACCCCGACGTGACAAAGAAACCATCGAAATGTCTATAAAAGTCGTCGAAGAGATTCAGATAGAGGTGAGAACAGCAATTTGTCAGCTTAGCGAAGCGAGTCTTCGAGAAATCTGTGCGGGGCTACATATCGAAGTTAAAGAGACGGATACGGGACGTCTGGCGTTAATACAAATCCTAACGAAATATTTAGACGCCGAAGAACTCGGAACTGAAGCACTAACGAATCTCAGAGAAGCAATTAAAGAAAAGAAACCGGCAACGAAGGACGCGAAGAGTGAACAAGAGGGTGGTGTGAAAACCGAACATGTGGATCAGAAGTCTGCTGTCAAGTCAAGCACAAATGCAATTACGCCTAAAGAAACCACAGCGATTCCACCGTTCAGGAAGGAATTTAAAATATCGGGACAGATTGGAGATTCACGTCAGAAAGATCGCTTGAGCTTTACCAGTCTTGCTCACCAAATTAACGCTGGACTGAAACGGGGCTATAAAGAAGAAGAAATTGTCGAGGCCGTTATTCGAGCCATCAATCCAGGCCTTAGATTGAGGAGCTACTTGGAAGGTAAGCCCGATCTAGATCTTGCCAGATTACGTAAAATACTCCGGTCACATTACCAAGAAAGGGGGGCTACGGAAATGTATCAGCTGCTCAGTTCGGCAGTACAGGAAGCTGGGGAGACCCCTCAGGACTTTCTTGTTCGCCTCCTTGATCTAAAGCAGAAAGTACTGTTTGCATCTCAAGAAGCAGGATCTGATTTGAAGTATGACCCAAAGCTGGTACAGTGCATGTTTCTGCATTCATTATTAACTGGGTTACGGAATGATAACATTAAAATGGAGATAAAACCATGCCTGCAAAACACCCAAGTGGAAGATGAAGAACTTTTTGAGAAATTGAATGCAGCAGTTAGTAATGAAACAGAAAGAATGCAGAAGCTTGGTTCCCGTCATGACCAGCTCACAAACCGAACCCCCACACAGCTTGTAGCCCAATTGGCCACCCATGACGACAGCCATGCCTCAGTTGAAGGTAAAATCCCAGAAAAGCCACCAAAAGTTAACCTTCTTACTGAAGTTAGAGAGTTGAAAGCGGAATTGGCTGCTATCCGGGAGAGCATGGAACAACAAAGCCGCGCTAGCCCTCACCCACAGTACAACCCTGTAGAGCAAGGGAGGGTTCGCCCTAGAGGGTGCTGGAATTGTGAAAGACAAGGAAGGGGTTTCCGTTGCAACCATTGTTTCAACTGTGGTGATGTCGGCCACTTCAGTTACCAATGCCTAAGGTCAAGCCGAAGGGGCTATAACTCAGCAAGCCCCCAGGGAAACAGACAAGGGTTGCCCCCACGGGACAAGGAGCAGCCCCCCCGATTCATGAGCAGTCCCAACAATGCATGAACTGTGGAAAGAGGGAGGATTGGGCACATCAATACTTGCGGTGTTCACAGTGCCATACTAGCCACTATTGTTCAAAAGTTTGTCAAAGGGAACATTGGGAGAAGCATAAGAAACTATGTCAAGCCATTAGCGAAGTTGAACTGAGGGAAAGGGCAAGTGTTGAAACATTGAAAACGTCGTTCAGTTCCCACCTAACCCCGAGACAACGTTCTAAACTCACCAAATTAGTGGGAAGAAAATGTGTGGTTTCCTGCTTGATTCAAGGGGAAAAGGTGGATGCCCTGTGGGATACCGGAGCTCAAGTTTGTGTTGTGTCCAAACATTGGAAAGAAATTAACCTACCAAACGAGCCAGTAAGAGACATAAGCGAGTTATTGGGGGAAGATGGATTAAATCTCCAGGCCGTGAACGGTACAAAAATCGCATATGATGGCTGGATTGCGGTAGAGTTCCAGTTGGTTGGGGAGGACGGGTACTCGGAGCCATTGACAGTACCCATACTAATAGGAAGTGAAGATAATCAGGAGTATCCCATCATCGGCTTTAATGTCATTGAAGAGGTCATTAAGAGGAGTAGTAGCCCCAACACAACCAGCCTATTGCCCCGAATAGTGAATGACTCGTTACCATCTGTGAAAGAGGGCGAAGCAAGAGCGCTGGTTAATTTCATCCAAAGTATGGATGATGAAGCTGACACCGGTATGCTCAGAGTCGGCAGACAAGACATACGTGTCCCACCAGGAGAGACTGTGAGAGTCAAATGTCAGGTACACTTTGGACTATTAGAAGAAGATTTGCCTGTTGTGTTTGAGCCCAAAGAGGAAGGGGCGTGGCCTGAGGGGCTAGAAGTTCAGGGCTGTCTCCACCGAATCTCCCCGAGGTCTTCGAGCCGAATGTATGTTCCAGTATGCAACAACACCGAACGAGAGATGACCTTACGTAGGCGGACAGAACTGGGCACTATACAGTTAGTGCAGTCCGTCACGCCACTGCCAGTCGAAGCTGAACAGAAACAAGAGAAAGAGGAAGGTGAAACTTGGAGTGAGGCAACCAGTTATGAGTGGGAGCCAAGTCAGCCCGAACAAAGTAAAGCAAAGTGGACTCCCCCAGTTGACTTGAGCCATTTGTCAAGTGAGCAACGGGTGATTGTCAAGGAGATGTTGAGGGAAGAATCCGGGGCCTTCGCTATAGATGATGGTGACATTGGATGTGCCGAACATTTGAAATTGGAAATCAACCTGAGAGATGACGTCCCAGTACAAAAAACATACAATTCAATTCCAAAGCCCTTGTACGAAGAGGTAAAGTCACACTTGCAGGATATGATCAATCGTGGTTGGATAAGCAACTCAAAGTCACCCTACTCTTCTCCAGTGGTGTGTGTGAGAAAAAAAGACGGCAGTCTGAGACTATGTGTTGACTATAGGCAGTTAAACAGCAAAACTGAGGATGACCGCCAGCCCATCCCTCGCTTCCAAGACATCCTGAATAGTCTCAGTGGGAACACTTACTTTTCAGTGTTAGACCAAGGAAAGGCATATCACCAAGGATTCGTAGCAGAAGAACACCGACATCTAACAGCGTTCATCACCCCCTGGGGTTTATACCAGTGGAACCGGATTCCTTTTGGCCTTAAAAATGCACCCGCAGCTTACCAGAGGTACATGGAGAAATGCCTAGAAGGTCTCCGCGATGAAATATGTATTCCATATCTTGATGATGTCCTGGTGTACAGTAGAACATTTTCTGAGCATGTAGACAATGTGCGAAAGGTACTTAAACGTTTGCAGGAGTATGGTATCAAGCTGAAGCCAAAGAAATGTGAGTTGTTTAAGCCCCGTGTTCGTTACTTAGGCAGAATAGTCTCAGCAGATGGCTACACGATGGACTCAGCAGACGTTGCAGCAGTGGCAGCCCTTAAGGAAACTAAACCAAGAACTGTTGGTGAATTGCGCAAACTCCTGGGTTTCATAAGCTATTACCGCCAATATATTCGCGACTTCTCCAGATTAGCCAAACCCCTTTATGACCTACTTTCAGTTAAAGAATGCAGTGACCAGCCCAGCAGAGCTAAAGGACAGAAAGAGCACCCCAAGTGGAAGTTGCCGACATCGAAAGGACAATCGTCATCAAATCACAAAATCCCGTGGAATGAAAGACACCAAGAGCGATTAAACTTCCTAATTGAACTTCTTATGCAGCCAGGGGTAATGGCTTACCCTGACTTTGAACGACCATTTGTACTGCACACGGATGCCTCAAGCGAAGGACTTGGGGCGGTGCTCTACCAAGAACAAGGGGGGAAATTGAGAGTTGTTGGCTATGGCTCAAGGACATTGACGCCCGCGGAACGGAACTACCACTTGCACTCAGGAAAGTTAGAATTCTTGGCCCTAAAGTGGGCAATTACTGACAAATTCAGGGATTACTTATTCTATGCTCCATCCTTCGCTGTTTTCACTGACAATAACCCGTTAACGTATGTGATGTCATCAGCAAAGTTGAATGCCACGGGGCATCGGTGGGTGGCCGAGTTAGCGGATTATAACTTTACAATCAAGTACCGACCGGGCAAGACTAATGTTGACGCGGATGTTCTGTCAAGAATCCCATTGGACATAGACAAGTATATGAGCGATTGTACAGAGGAAGTACCCAAAGATGTCCTTGAAGCAACCGTGGAAGCAGTTAGGGAACAGACAAAAGGCACAATCCCATGGGTTACGACAATTGCCGCAGACTTGACAACTCCTGAACCGACATTAAAGGATCTGAATCTAAAACCCTTCAGCCCTAGTGAAATCAAGGAGGCACAGCACTCGGATAGTGCTATATGCCGCGTGCTTTACTACAAGACACACGGGATCAAACCGGGTGGTGGCCAACTGAAAAATGAACCCCATGGAGTTACCAACCTTATGAGAGAATGGAAGAAACTGGAAGTTGATGAACATGGTATCCTGCGACGAAGAACAAGCTCTAAGATACAATTAGTTCTGCCACACAACTTCATCCCAGTGGTACTTAAAGAACTACACACAGAGATGGGACACCTTGGAGTGGAGAGAGTCGCAGAACTTGCAAGGTCCCGCTTCTACTGGCCACATATGTACCGTGACATAGAGTATTTTGTGACACAACGTTGCAGATGCATCAAACAGAAGAAACCAAACACAGTCACGAAAGCACCTATGATGCACCTGATGACATCAGCACCCTTTGAAGTAGTTTCCATTGATTTTCTGCATCTGGACAAGAGCAAAGGTGGATATGAATATGTACTGCTGATTGTTGATAACTTTACCAAATATGCCCAAGCCTATGCAACGCGCAACAAGACGGCCCGCACTGCTGCTGAGAAGATCTACAATGAGTTTATCCCAAGGTTCGGTTTCCCAACACGAATACATCACGACCAAGGTGTTGAGTTTGAAAACAAATTGTTCCACAACCTAGAACGTCTCAGTGGAGTTGCCAGCTCGCGAACCACTCCATACCACCCACAGGGCAATGGCCAGGTAGAACGCATGAACCGAACGTTACTCTCGATGCTAAGGACCCTCCCGGAGGACAAGAAATCGAACTGGAAAGATTCCTTAAACAAGCTTATACATGCGTACAACTGCACAAGACACGAAACGACTGGGTTCTCGCCATTTTACTTGATGTTTGGCCGTTCCCCACGATTACCAGTTGATTTGCTGTTTGACCTAGACAACGACCTTCAACAGGGTGATTACCAGGACTATGTAAAGACGTGGCAAGCAGATATGAGACGGGCCTACGACCTAGCATCTAGGAACACCCAGAAATCGTCAGCCAGGAGTAAAGTGTATTACGACAAGAAGGCTTCCGCAGCAGTCCTACTCCCCGGCGACCGCGTACTTGTTAGAAACCTTTCAGAAAGGGGAGGACCTGGAAAGCTCCGTTCACACTGGGAAGAGCAAATTTATGTAGTTGAGGAACGCATATCTGATAGTCCAGTCTATCGAGTAAAGCCAGAACTTGGCCGTGGGAAACAACGAGTGTTACACCGTAACTTGCTACTTCCTTGTGATGCTTTACCACTGCCTAAACCAACGAGAGCATCATCCAAGACCACCCAACTAAGACCTAGAGTGCCACCTCAGCCTGAAGACATTGGAGAGAGTTCCGATGATGAGTATGAGATGAACACACTGTCCTCTCCAGTCACCCATGAAATAGCCTTTCCGGCGGAAGTAGACACCCCTCCCATGGACCCACAGGACCACTGTGATAATGAAGATTGTGCCACTATGTCAGATACCAGGGACCAACCTGACCCACAAGTGGACACTGGTGACTCATCAGTGCCAAATTCATCCGTTCTAGATGTGACTGATATGGCCCCTGAGGAAAGTGACAATTCAGATT
This sequence comes from Orbicella faveolata, assembly GCF_042242905.1. Classification (NCBI taxonomy): domain Eukaryota; kingdom Metazoa; phylum Cnidaria; class Anthozoa; order Scleractinia; family Merulinidae; genus Orbicella; species Orbicella faveolata. The sequence continues at coordinate 5,873,942 of NW_028301553.1, forward strand.
CAGAGGAACACCTAGAGGGAGCTACGCGACCTAGAAGGGAGAGACGACCCCCTCGGATTCTGACTTACAGTCAGATGGGGGTACCCGAGTAGCAACGTTTACACCCAGTAGTAAACGCAATTCAATGCCCTCAGGTGATACTTCCCTACCAAGTCATGGCCAACTGGCTTGTACCTCACTGCCGGTGTATTCACTGCACCCCGCACATCCCATTTATTCCACAGCTGCAGTATATACCACAGCCCATATGGACAAACCAGTAATGAACACTCCTGAAGTCACAACTGATTACTCCGAGTATTAACCATGGACAAGCAGACCTGTTGCTCGCCTTCTGTGATTTAACTCATAAGCGAAATTTGCGTTGGATTTTCCCTCTAGTTACAAACTGTTAAAGACAAAACCTGCGGATAATGGAACTGCCACAATAGGTATTCAGTTTGAAACATGATGAGAACTGACGCTCCCTCCTAACCATTGTTCTTTTTGGTTTTGTATTTCCTGTTATAATGTCGGGACGACATTTCTGTTGGAGGGGAGTGTGTTACAAGTAGAACGTGAGGGACTGGGCCCAGCCCCAGGTTACTTATTATTATGGGATCGAAAATCCCACGCGTTGGAGAGAATGAAAACGAAACGAGGATCGATGAGAAAACGTGTTGCCATTGTAGTTTTGTAGTAGTTCCTGTGCGAGATTGAGTAGAGTGTAACACTAACAATGAACCAGAAATTTCAATACCACACGAGGCTTTGCCGAGTGCGGTATTGAAAATTTCGAGTGCATTTTTAGTGAACGAGTACAGGTTAATCCCGATAATTCACGAGCAATGAGTGCGTTAACCTGTAAATGTACCACACCTGGGTAGAGAAAGGCACGGTAAGGGTGCAGTGATGAGAGTGCTCGCCTTCCACCAATGTCCATGGCCTCGGCACGATGCCGGCCCGAAGTCACAAGTGAGTTGAATTTGTTATTGGTTCTCGCCTCGCTCCGAGGGTTTTTCTCCGATTCCTTTCGACTAGGATAGTGGAAGTGGACAAATTGGAATTTGGAGATTTTGGTCGGAAGTTACTTAATACGCGACTCGGCAATTTCTGCGGCTTCCGTAAACACGCGTGATATTGGTGTCATACGATTGCCCATGCTTATTACATCTATTTTGACATCACTGGTGATCCTTGCAATCTGATTGGCCCTCAGCAGTGCGATTTATTCACTAATCGCACTATTTTTGCCACTAAAACAAAACAACGTTTGTATAAAGTAAACAATCGAATTGCAGGAAAGCCAGCACTGTTGTTTGCTCTAAATCGCATCTCTTTCTGTTCTACACACAAAATAAGATATAAGAGCATTTCCAGTTCGTCTTAAAAAAAACGGACCACTCAATCAATAAAATACTGGTACAAAGTTGATGAAGTAAAGTGGTGATTGAACTCAGTGGAGTGCAACTTTGGTCAGAAATCATACGTGATTTCTAGTAGAACTCTTGCCGCGCGCTCCTTCGACTTTGAAATCACGTGTATAATTTCAGACAAATTAATTACACTCCACAAAGTTCAAAATTGTAAGACACGAAGTAGAATTGAACTAATCGCATCCGGTAACAAATATCGAGAATAAGGTGTTTTGAGAACGTTGTTTCAACGAAAAAGTCTGTAACGTTTTCCATAAGTTTCAAAAATTGTAGGGAAAATGAGAAAGAGGATAATTTTAAGTAGGCAAGTAAGCTCAATTAGTGAATTGTGAGCTTTTTATTGTGATGTAAGTCATGTTTTGTTTAGCAATGTAATGGTAGTAACGCTGTAAGTGACTGTTAGTAAGTGACCGTTAGTATAAGTACAAAATAAGTACTAGAGATTACTAGTGATTAATTCAATAACCACAGAAATATAATAAGTAGAGATGTTGAGTAATGAATGTAGAGTGATGTAATGTAAGCTAGGTCCTGTACGAATATTTTTTTAAATAAAAAAAAAATTGAGAAAGAGCATAACTGACGTGTGAATGGCGTAGGTGTCCAGTCTCAGGTATCCAATTACAAAAAGTTGTAGTTGGATACCTGCACTTGAGTGATCGCGCGCCGATTTCGTGACAAACATGCGCACGGAGCCGGAACCAATCGCGATCAAGGATTTTGTAAATTTTTCGATTAAGATGCAAATGACAAAAACACTCTTACCATCTTTAAAAAGCTTCCTTTGAACGCCTGAAGCACTTGAACCCACTTTAGGCGTACGCGCTGTAGTCTCAGGTGTTAACTCTGGTCTACCTTTCTCATTTGTCGTCTTGTCTGATGTGTCCTCTGTGAATGTGTATGTGGGGAGAATTATTACTGATATTTAACATAGATCAGTGTTACGTGTCAAAGCAAGTCTATAATGACATAAATACAATATCACATACTCAAATACACCTCAAACTTTAAAGGCTGGTTTTCACTATCGCATAAGCATAAGCAACCCTGATACGTAGACTTAGTAAGATGATGTTAGGTAGAGCCTTTTTTAAGCAAATTTTCATAACAAAAGGCGTTAATTACCAAAATCTTACTGCGTCTACCAAGAGACCACTGTTTCTGTTGGCTGGCTTATGCTTATACCTTTTTACCTGCTAAGACGCTATTGGAAACTTCAAAGGCTACCAAGTGTTGGGAGGAATGTATTGTTATAAACAATCGTCTCTCTCTTTGCACTTTTTCAAATTTTAGATGTGACCCGATTGGGCTCGATTGAAACTACATTTGATATAACAAAGGGGTGGAACTCAAGGATAAAGCTACTGAAGCTATAAGTTGAAGCTTGTTAAATAGCTCGGTCACAAAGATGGTATAAAGGTATATTCGCAGCTATATAAAAGATCTGGTGTTTTGCCAGCTACAAGTTGAGAGTTGCTCGGTTGTATGTTCGACATTAATCTTGTAAAAACAGGTGAACCGCTGGCTCAAAATGAAGCGTTTTTACTGTCTTAAAAAATTACACCAAAACATCGTGTTAAAGGGGCAGTATCACGAGAGGTCTTCTAAGTTTTTGTGCAAACTATGCTAGAATTATGAAGGTGCACTCACTGATCAGCAAAGTAACCTTAAAACGACAAAAAAAAGGCATAAATTCAATCTCTAAGAGATCAATGATTTTTTCCTCCAAGTAACATTGTCAAACTTGAAAACGTCGGCCCGACATTTTCAAGCTTTAGACCACTTCTTTCCTACTCATCCGAAGCCACAACAGTTGTAAACAACTTTCGTGACTAGTACGGTGCATTTTAGCAAGGTTAGGCAACCACTTGTGGATTTCCAATTAATACCTACACCTTCATTGGATTTTCAAGTAGCACTAAATCTTGGTAAGACTGCCCCTTTAATTAATGTGTTACCCATAACCTTACATTTTTCAGCGGTTACCCTTTTCCGACTGGCTTTTTCATTATGTTTTTCGCGTTATAATACCACCTCGATATAAACTTGGTTTTTGCATGCCCAAGAAATGCCGGACGGCGTCTCAGAGAAAATTTCCTCGAAATAATGACTTCGATTCCAATTATTTCTTTGGATATAAAGTAGTATTAAAAAACTGGGTGCGGTCTAAATTGACATTATACCTTGCAGCTTTGTACGCGCTCATTAACTGATCCGACAATTTTAAAGTTTGAAGTTACATAACGGTAAATTTTCTTTAAGTATATCTCGGGAACTGCAGACTTATCCAGTAATATTTCTTAAGTTTCGAAAATTTCATCTCTGAGATTTCTGTTCCTCTTAAAGTTTGCTCCGGAAACTGCATGTCTTGCTTTCTGACTGGCTCCGGGTTAACATTGACTAACCGGCGTTTTATGAAAGGAAAATGGAATGGTTAACTTGACCACGAGCAGTCCATTTCCTCAGTTCGTTGAACGAGAAGGAAATTCACATAGAGCGCCGGGAACACTTCACGTGTGCAGATGAGCAAAAATATACCGCGTAATCTTTTATATATTTCCTACGGAACAGCCTTTATAAAACCCAGCTTAAGATCAGTTAGAATTACGTTACTATAAAATGTGTAGAGAGGTTTCAAATTCAATAAATTGAATCATTCAACATATCCACTGAACAGAATTGTTGTTTATGCAAATAACGATCGTATAACCTACGGCGTTGTTTAAGTCCAGACAAAGATCTGTTGGCTGTTGAAGCAATCAGCTGTATTATTCACCTGAAAAAGTTGGCAAATTTGAATAACAAAAAGAGTGTTTTGAAACTGCGAAAAGCTAGAAATATGACTACTGCATGCTGTGCAGCTGTTTTCAGTCCCTATTCGGCCGTTTCTCTGCTTCTGGAATGTCCTTACCGTAGATGCCTACGTTTTCTGACCCGAGAACCGAGCGAGAAGAAGGGGGAAAATAAAATGGAATTCGAAAGTGGACTTTGAGAAAGCCTAACATCAACTTTTTTGCGTAATCACAACTTTGTTATATAAACAAAAGTCGGCCAGAAAAATGCACGACTGTAAATTAAATGCTGTTCCAGTTTACCTTTATCTTGTTTGATGAAATGTTTCTTGTGCGGCCGCACATGTTGGAAGACAGGCTCATGATCCAGCAGTGGAATTGTGCTCCTTTCATTCTTTGGCTCGAGAGGCGCTGCCAAAGGCACTGTGATGTCCTCTGCCATAAGACGTTTATCAGAAGGAACCGCAACTGAGACGATAAAGGTATCTTTGTACGGGATGAAACAAAACTGGCTACGTTTCTGTTGCAACGCCTCCGCCAACCTCCTTTTATCTCGAGCGCATAAATCATAACGTGCCCATATCGTTACCCCTTTGTATTGTGTTAGATCAACTATACTTGTGATAAGGTTAAAGTCCCCTCCAATGATAAACAAGGATAGCTTTTCCTTCCCACAAACTTCACGCGAGAACCAAACGAGACCATCCAATGCTTTTAATGCTGGTTCCAATTCTTTAGTGGTTATAGTTTTTCTCATTGGAAAATATGGCCCGTGCCATGAAACTGCCAAGAAGGACACTTTTGTTGTTTTACATGTCAATTTAACCATGGCAGTTCTTGTGCGTATCTCACGCACGTCTACGTTAGGACCTTTCCCAAGCCTTTCCACAATTTCTTTGATTGAAGAATCCTCAAGGTCTACTTCTTTGCCCTGAAAATCAGTCTTGCGCCACATCACTGCTACTTTAACTTCAGTTTTCTTCGAACGATATGAAGAGCAATAATTGCCACATTCCGCAATTACCACTTCCTCGAATTTTCCTGGAACTTCTTGACAAAATATCACAGAGGCCGAGAAGTCCTTAATAGTTGATATAATTAGCTCCCTCCGCCTATTTGCAGATCCTTCTCCGTTCATGTTGATTGTCATGAGCCGTTTAAAATCTTTATCTTCAATGACCTCTACCGTCTTCTTGTTTTTTTTTTTCATCTTTCCGGTCATCTAACATTTGACTCTGAGCATCTTTACGAACTGTAAACGAGGGGGGCGTAAGGGGAGTCCGAAAACCGCAAAACCGCACAGTAATACGCCAAAAAACCGCAAACCGCATCGGATTTTTTCCCGAATACCGAAACCGCACGTACATAGAGGCCACAATATGAAAGCGGACGTCAGCAAGACTTGTGATATATTCTGATAACATTGTACGTTAATATTAAACGTACCATCATAACGCTAACGGTATATTGTACTACACTATTATACTCTGTTTACTACTAACCAAATGCCAAGTATGTGGGTCATGTACTTGCACGAGTACTGATATCTCCCTTGACTTTGAAAAAACTCTGTCACTGATCCTGTACATCTTGCACTGGGTGACTGATTACCTTGGACGACCCTGTGCTAGTTGTGGAGCGCGGAATAAATGTTACTTCCGGGATTGTGACCTTCTTGTCTCGTAAAGAGTTCACGTTCAGTGGAAAACCGCGACTTAAAGGTTGTAATAACCGCAAACCGCTTAGTGTTTTGAAACCGCAATACCGCGAGTTAAAACGAAAATTACCGCAAAACCGCACCAAAAATAACGCAAAACCGCATCACCGCAAACCCTTACGCCCCCCTCGTAAACGCTTCTGAAGTTTCTGCTTTTGTAGGATTCTCCATCGATCAGATCATACGGACACCTTTGTAGCAATAGTGGTGTTCGTTTGTTATTTTGTTCTCTTTAGCCAACGAACTATGTAGTCTCGCGATTGCGGAAAAAATCAGTCACAACATCACTACACCAGCATCCCCACCTCCCCCAGTTTTCATACCGAGAGCCAGCTTTCTCTCTGTCTCTCTCAACCGGCAAGGCCCTGGCACGAGAAAAAATGCAGCTACATAGATTCTTGGACGAAGCTTTTCACGAATTCTTGGCTTGTTTCCTTCCCGAAAATATCACAAGCTAAAACCGTTTGAACACACAACCTAAAACCCTTTAAGAAATGTAAAATAAAGGCTTACTTGGAGAGTTTTTGGTGGATTTCGCCCTCCGGACACAGTTGTACTTCTGTTTTAAACGCTCTTTTGTTAAAATCTGTCTATGGTCCGTACGGGCGAAGTGCTGTGATCGAACGATTTTAGTTAAAAATCAACCAGTAGATACTTCTATAGAGGATACCAGAGGTGAATTGGTGAAAGTAGTGGTCAGAAAAGTAGCCAGGAGCTGGTTTTTGTCTGTCAACAATTTGTGGCGGCCCGTCTAGATATCCAGCTGAGCCATTTTTGTGTTTTCCTTATTGTTTTCTGTGACTCTGTCAAATATATTTTGGCTTTCCTTAATTAACCTAAAAGGCCTTGAATCGATAACTTGCAGTAAAGAGCGCAGATGAACACAATGGTTTCATGTCGCAAGGAAATAAAACGGTGTCAGCGATGTGCCTTTATGTGCCTTAAGCATTTCAACATGAGGTGGAGGAAATGAGTAGATAATTAAATAAATGAATGAATAAATAAATAAATAGATAACGCTTACATTGTTTTGCTTACTGTGACTTGCATTGTACATGGGATTTGAACAAAAGCGAAGTACTGAAATTGTAGTTGGGAAGATTTACGTATTCTTCATTACGTTGAGAGAAAACTAAAGGGAAAACTGATACCAAAATTGGGAGTGCCTTTGCAAAATAAGACGTATTGTTGGACAATTTTTCTACTTAGTAAAGTCTTCATGACAAATAATTTTCTCGGAAAGAGCTGGAAATTCTCCCAAAATTATTTCCCCCTGACGTATTTTTGACCCGAAGCCGATCTCTAAACTTTTGGTAGTATCATAAACCCTCTGAAAAAAGGGAAATTGATTTCAAATGCATCTTGAAGCTAGCGTTTTAATTGTTGCAGCCGAAGAACAATCCGAGCAGACTGTCACAGTGTTACCTGAAATCTCCTTCATAACGCAAAACACAAAACAACAACTTTTTTTCACTTGAGAAAGAAGTTAAGGTTTTAAGGTAGAACTTATAATAATTTTTCATGCGTCTTTCAGGTCTCCACATATTAGCTACTTCAGAAACGAGAAGAAACCTAGGGTGAGTGAGACCGTCAACCTCTCATCTTTTGTTTTGTCCCCCAGCAACGGTTAGACTGCTAGTTTGACAAATTTAATTGGCAGCATTTCATCTCCGTTTCCCGGAACCACTTACGCGCCACGAAAGAGAAGGAGAGACTTGCCGATTTTGTTCTCCGCCAACCTCGTTCCTAGGTTCTCTCTCTCAAGGGAGGCAGAAGAGAGAGAGCCTGAGAACTAGGTGGGTTCCCCGCATCCCCGGCTTGTCATATTTCTGGATCAAAAGACTCGAATGAGTGAAGATAATTTGCAACGAACCAGCATGCAAGGTTATATGGGAGTATTTAAACAGATCTGAACTTAATACAGTCTTTGAAATCATTCTTTAAGGTCCGGTAATACGGGCAACATTTTTCTTCAACTTGTCTCGCAACATTGTTGCATTGCAAGTTGAAACACATTGTTGCGCGTATTACCACGTTTGGTACCAACTTGTCTCGCAGCAGAATACAGTGTTGCAAGTTGAGGCAACATGTTGCACAAAGTAGACTCGAGTTCTACTTTCTGCAACAAATTTTAGTTTTGCTGCTCGTATTATCACTGAAGCTGCAACTTGCCTCGCAACAAATTTGAATTCAATGCTTGTGATAGGCTGTCGCGAAGCGTGGCAACGCGGCAAACAAAACAAACATAGCGGACGGTGAAGGCGGGCGTGAATTCGAAATAGACCAGTAACTCTCGGAATGTCACAAATTTGCCCTGTACAAAGACCTCGAGGGCTATCATAGTCTTTGGGACACCTCGTTTGTCTCTTCACACAAGTAGCAAAAAAGGCAAACGGTGTGGAAGAAGTCTGGAAGAACTGTCGCAAAAATACAACTTTTCGCCTAGCAATCTGAAACGAAAGCGAGCTTCATACTGCAGGTGAGAACTTCGCTGGCACGGAAAGTTAAGAAGAAAATGACTTCCAGAAATCGAAGTGGAAGTTCGTGGAAACGCTAAATTATTTGAAAGAAGGCTCCATCTTTATTTAAACAGGATTGACCAATTATACGTGAAGAATTCCGCAGACTTGCAACACTGTATTTTGCTGCGAGACAAGTTGGTCACAAACGTCGTAATACGCGTAACAGAGGGTTTCAACTTGCAATGCAACAAAGTTGCGAGACAAGTTGAAGAAAAATGTTGCTCGTATTACCGGACCTTTAATTTATTGAGTTATTTTTTTGTAAAAAAAAAATACCTCTTAGTCGGCGCGTCGGGTATGTTATGGACGGGTCAATGGGTGAGTGAGTGAGTGAGTGAGTGAGCGAGTGAGCGAGTGAGCGAGTGAGCAAGTGAGCAAGTGAGCGAGTGAGCGAGTGAGCGAGTGAGCGAGTGAGCGAGTGAGCGAGTGAGCGAGTGAGCGAGTGAGCGAGTGAGCGAGTGAGCGAGTGAGCGAGTGAGCGAGTGAGCGAGTGAGCGAGTGAGCGAGTGAGCGAGTGAGCGAGTGAGCGAGTGAGCGAGTGAGCGAGTGAGCGAGTGAGTGAGTGAGTGAGTGAGTGAGAGATGTATGTATGTCACACCAATCAGATTGGATCTACTGTGAATAGCCAATCAAATTTCTTGTTGTAAAGGTAAATGTTATGTGAGAAACACAAGGTATGTATAAACACAAGGACTTTGGCAATTGAAAAACAAAGAGTGACGTGTATGTTGCCGGTTTGTAATTTTTAGTCCGGTTTGGAGGGGAGTGTGACAGTTACATACGTACATTAGGTTGTTTTAAAGTGCAAATTTTCAGTGTAATGGTGGCTAGTTATGAACGAGATGAGTCTTGAGTTTTGAAGCAGTTCATGAGTTAGTAGTAGGCAAATGGCACGAGATATTTTTATTTTTAATTACAAAGGGTAACTTGATACTTTTGTTTTTCACAAGGAGTTAATTCAATTAGAGGTCACGAATCGTCGGTTCTAGTTCTTAGGAAATGTTTTAGAGGAGACGAGACTATTTAGATTTGAAGCAGTTCTAACGTTTACAATAGTAAGTGCAGATATTTTTAAAGGTAAAAAGTATGAAAACTGTTCAAATGTTCTTTGAAGACTGCGCGGTAGCAAGTTAAGGTGCAATTTATTTAAATCAGACTTTCAACGTGTCAGAGGTTTTTTTCTCTTTCTTTCTATTTTCGGTGAAGTTGGGTTGTATTGTGTTGTGTAAAAAGGTAAACTTACGACTCGTATAAAATGCGAAAAAGTCCCTAAATTAACTTGAGTATTTTTGAGCAAAAATTCCTCTTGGGGGTTGGAAGGGTTATGTGATCGGTGAGTGAGGGAGTTATGCATGTGCGCGTGTCACACCAATCACAGTGCGGGTTGTATCAAAGAACGAATCAAATTGCCTGATAGGAAATAAGATGGTATCTACATTAATCTGGAGGCGTGTCAGGTTACTGTAGTTTGTTCAGTCAAACATTTTATTGCTTACTATTTAGCTATCTTACCATGACCGATGTAACATCGCAACCAAAAAACTTGTCAAATTAACCAAATCACTACTGTACCATGAATGCTCCTATCTCCGACACTTCACACAAAAAAATAACTCTTGCACGCCTTGCGTGCCTATGTTACCTCTTAGTCGGCGAGTCGGGGTATGTTAGGGACGGGCCAATGGATGAGTAAGTGAGTGAGTGAGAGATGTATGTACGTCACACCAATCAGATTGGATCTACTATAAACAGCCAATCAAATTTCTTGTTGTAAAGATAAATGGTATGTGAGAAGATTTGATCCCGATACAGTTCAGAACGGCCATATTTATTCTTTAAATGAGGAGGAAGTATTCATATATTGGTCTCACTTCGACATTTTCTGTGGGTTAGGCTGAGGATTTTGTGGGCGGGTTTGATAATCATTTGCAACTGGATAATCAGTCAAAGAAACATAGTGTTTGGCATATAACTACGAGCATGCGATGAAGAGTGAGCTTTTTCCATTAGATAAGTTTTTGAATCTTTTGAGTCTTAGCCGCTCTCCTACTAGGTTTAAGATGTGAATGAAAAACAAGTTGATGTGGTTTCTACGATGGATCAATTGTATTTTAGGGGGGCGGAATGCACTACTGGGAATGTGAAGAGGTTGTGACCAGGTTCAAATCGTTTGTGTTGTATTGAAACCTAAATATTGCTGCAGAGTTCGTAATGAGTGTTCCGGGCGTGTCGTTAATTTTGACATCCATTGATAAGTTTCAATGTGAAAAGCGAAGAGACTACGATTAATTTCGTCAAGAGAACAAAAAGATATTATTCTGTGACGATTTTACAATTATAATGGTTCTTGTTTACTACTGGAATGAGAAGATTCGTTTTAAATGAAACTAAATCTTTTCTCTTCAATGTTATCAGGGTTTTCGCTTTTTCACATTAATAGTCAGCACGAATTGTAGTAGGAGAAAAAGGAAATAATTATTGTTCAAGATAACTTAAGTGAGGTATATGAAGTCTTGGGCGTTTTATTGTATTAAACACGAGGACTTTGGTAATTGAAAAATAAAGAGTGACGTGTATGTTGCCGGTTTGTGATTTTTAGTCCGGTTTGGAGGGGAGGGTGACCGTTACATGCATACGTACATTGGGTTAGAGTGCATAATTTTCAGTGTATTGGTGGCTAAAACCGAACGAGACGAGTCTTGAGTTTTGAAGCAGTTCATGAGTTAGTAGTATGCAAATGAAACGAGATATTTTTATTCTTAGTTACAAAGGTAACTTGATACTTTTGTTTTTCACAAGGAGTAAATTCAATTAGAGGTCACGAATGGTCGCTTCTAGTCCTTCTAGTTCTTAGGACATGTTTTAGAGGAGACGAGATTATTTAGATTTGAAGCAGTTCTAACGTTTACAATAGTAAGTGCAGGTAACGATTGTTTTGTTCTTGTTGCATGCAAATATAACAAGATATTTTTATTTTTTTAGTTACAAAGGGTAATTTGACACTTGTTTTTCACAAGGGAGTAAATTCAATTAGAACTGACGAATCATCACCGCTCTTTCCCACGAGATGTTTGTTATCTTTAGTTACAAATGGTAACTTAACACTTTTGTTTTTTATATGGGAGTAAATTCAATTAGAGCTTACAAGTTATCGGCTATTGTTCCCAGGTTATTAAACAAAAAAAAGCTTTCATTTCTGGACGGTTTTTACGTCTCTGCAGTAGCAGTTTATTTTTATTTGATGGGCATTTTATGACATTCTTTTCAGTCCGATATTTTTAGAGGTAAAAAGTATCAAAACTGTTCAAATGTTCTTTGAAGACTGCGTGGCACCAAGTTAAAGTGGAATTTATTTAAATCAGACTTTCAACGTGTCAGAGAGGTTTTTTCTTTCTTTCTTTCTATTTTCGGTGAAGTAGTGTTGTTGCGTTGTGTTGTGTAAAAAGGGTAAACTTACGACTCGTATAAAATGTGAAAGTTCTCCTAACTTGAGTTTTTTTGAGCAAAAAGTCTTCTTGGGGGTTGGAAGGGTTATGTGATCGGTGAGTGAGGGAGTCATGCATGTGCGCGTGTCACACCAATCACAGTGTGGGTTGTATCAAAGAACGAATCAAATTGCCTGTTAGAAAATAACATGGTATCTACATTAATCTGGAGACGTGTCAGATTGCTGTAGTTTGTTCAGTCAAACATTTTATGACTTACTATTTAGTTATCTTACCATTACCGATGTAACATCGTATGTACATCATAAATTCCCGGTTTCTTTCTTACTGTACATCGCAACGAAAACAACTTGTCAAATTAACCAAATCATTACTGTAAACAGTTCCATGAACGCTCCTTTCTCCGAGACTTTCAGTTCACAAAAGAAAAAATAACTCTTGCACGCCTTGCGTGCCTATGTTATATGGCAGTCGTTGAGAGCAGATTGGAGACATTTGACGCCCTCTTCCGACTGGCTCCCTTGGCAGTTGGCAATAATTTTTTTGCTTTTAATTTTGACAGTTAATAGTTAATTCTTAGGCCGTTTGACGGTTACCCCTTCGAGACCATCTTTTCTCAACCACAGATGTAAATCTAACCTTTTAAACTTTATTTTGTAGGAGTTACAACTGAAACGTATTCGTCAGCGTATTAAATGCTTAAACTTGCTCCCAGGGTCCTCTCTATATACCCCTAAGCGAAGGTTGTGCGAGCCCTGGAAACAAGGGTCTTCTACTTAGCGTTTCTAAACATATTGTCGGTTTTAACAAATTGTACAGTCTGCCTGTTGACTATTTGAGTCCAAAGCTCAAGATAGGAATTCTCTTTTTCGAATACCACATTACTCTCACGGGTACTCGTCATAGCAGTGTGATGAGTTCATTACTATCAACTCTGATTTTTGCGTTCGACGAAGTGGAACGCAAACCTAATTTTGACCTGTGGCTTTTCAGAGTTGGTCTCCCTGTGGACGGTTCTAAGCTGGAAAAAACTACATTCCTGGCAGGACACCAAAATGGCCACCCCGCTTGATTTTTGCAGGGGCATGCTAAGACAATGTGATAAGACATGTGGCGAACATGTGAGTATGTTAGCAGGCCATGTGAGCTCGTCTTTCCGATGGATCTTTTTTTTACTTCTTTCCATTCAGTCGCCGTGCGCCTCGCTATTATGTGCTCTCAGCGTTAGATTTTGGTGAATTTAAACGCTTCGACGGCAGCATTTATCGCAATCTGAGGGAATTGTCCTTGTTTATTAACACGACTTGGCTTTGGGATGATAACCGTAGGAACAGCTACATTTGGATTGCATTTGTTGATTAGTTCCAGTCGCGACAGATAGCTCAGTCTTTATCCGGTCGAAATTTTATTGTTTGGAATCGGTGGAAAAGTACTCTGAAGGTAAGATCCATAAGACTACTTTATTCATCAGGGGAAATACTCGAATTAGTCGCGAGACGAGCACGCGACTGCAAATGCTAGCTTAGAATAATGTACGTAATTTAAATATTCTATGAAACTTGAGAGACTACAGAAACTGGCAGCGTCACGCAACGTATCAACAAATCGTGACCTCTTCACTAGCATGGACTTTGACACTATGCATGTCTGACTGTAAAACCTCGGTTGCTGCTGAAAAATGTTGATTTTAGCAATGGACAAAGGTTGAAAGTCAGCTAGTGAAATCATTTATTTACGATGTATAATTATATATTAAAGTGAGAGCGTCGAACGCACTCTCATAATCTCTGATTACTACTAGTTTTTAACAATGCATATATATTTTAAGGTGGTATGGTACCCTAAAATATGGCGATGTTCATGAAAAATTCAATTTCTTGGAAATACAAGACTTAAGACCCTCGAGGACTGGTCAAAAACATTTTGAAACGATCTTGCCGAATTTCCTTCCAGATGAGTGTGAAATTTAAGGAAAGTACACAGTGGTATAAGTTTTTTCACGTGGCAACAGCCATAGCAACGACTGTTTACTATAAGAACGTGACCAAAAATATAGATTATTTGTAACTTATATGAACGAAACTATTTAGAAAATACTTTTAAGACATGTACAACTCGATTGGTATAATTATTTGTGAAAAGCTTTGCCTCAAATTCCCATCACAGGCTCATTCATTTCCCTTATGACAAGGAATATTTCCCACAACTGCGGTAACTTTTTACAAAATAGAACAACCATTGCACCCCCTCCCCCGAGATCCAATCTGCACCCCCCCCCCCCCCCCACTATTTGTGGCTCGTTAAATGCTTAATACTTCGTGTAAAAAACTTAAAGTGCATTTTTCTCAAAAGTTTAATTTTGTACTGACTGACTTCGCGCCAACATTTATACTTTACAAGGTTTTAAAGTAGAATTTCTGAAACTTGAGATCATCAAAGACCAATAGTGTCGTGATGATATAAACCAAAACAATCGTAACATTCTAAGGTCTGTCACGTGACATGAGATGATTTGTCCACTGGGTGTGGTAAAAAATAAGGTTATTTCCAAATAAAGCTGTAAAAAGCACTGAAAATAAGAGTTAACTGTCAAAACTTAGGTTCATATCACAGAACAAAACAGAAACTTACATGATATGCTTATTTGACAGTCAATTCTTGTTTTGTGAAAGAGCAGGAAGTGTTGGCGTCAATACTATAAAACACTACTTCAAAAGGCCGTGGCTGGTTTCCATAGCAACCATTTTGAGTAAAACTCTAGAAATTTAATTTCTCTTCTTGAGTGCAATAGCACACAATTGATCTTTCTTCACCATATTTAAACAAACTTTTTGGTCCATATTGAGGGTACCATACCACCTTAAGCCATGAAACATGAAACAATTTTGTGTGTGTGTTTTCTTAGTGGAACCACCACTTAGAGATACCTCTCCAGTAACACTCTTTATTACTGTAACATAACATCACTAAAAGGACCACTTAATTCTGCCCAAAAGTCAAAGTTCTAGATCAGAAATTTCAACTGTACTTGGAGTTAACAGACTTTGTTTCACGGTTAAGACATTCCTAATCACTAGTTGTAAAAGAAACGACAAGACAGGTCAATCACTCTTGGAGGCAAAAGTGCTTTGATAGTTTTGTAATACATCTAAATTATAGTCTTAACATGAAGTAATGGTCTGAATCCATCCGGGTACACAATGCAAGAGACCTGGAAGCGAAGGCTCTCGTTCCCAAGCCCCAGCCTTGATTAGTGGCCGCATGGTGACCTAACATAGTGACACAATCAGAGGGCTCAAAGAGGACCTCCTGATTAAGGCTTTCATTCCCAAACTCAAAACATCGATTCTCCTTACTGGTTGCTATACAATTCCTTTAATAATAGTCGTGAGAATTTGGTAATACATAAAGTCAACATTGTCTAGTTTGGAATTTGTTCAATTCGCATCTTCCCCCTGTTGCTAACTATTAGTATTATAAGAACTTAGACTTTGGTTAACTACGCAAGTTTTATAGAGTGAAACCAAAACAAGTCAACCATAAGGTAATATTTTCAGGTCCGGAGAACATACTGCGCCAAAGGAGTATGATTTTCGAAGAGCTGTCTCCATGGTAATTATCAAGAGTCTATTTTTAGGTCTAAGACATGTGGTATTCAGATATCCCTCTGTTGTCACAGCGTTCTAGCCTCTCCCTCCCCTCCCACGCGAAGTTTCGTGTTGTAAATGTGTCAGGCGTCTGCGCTTCCGAGATGTTCTGACTCCTTGAGCCTGAGGCGAGCAAAATCTTCAAAGATTAAATCATCGTCTTCATTCTTACCAGGTCCACTGAAATGAAATAAGAAATGCCAGCATTACTACCTTATAAAAAGAGAAGATGAAGGGTTGAGGGTTCATCCCCCATATAGGCATTATTCCCCGGGTAATCCCTTTCAAGTTCCCAGTTCTCCCGCGGATAATAGGAAGTTAAAGAAAACCACGACGGCAATGAGGAAGTCGGTAAACAAAAGATTTAATGAGCAAACCACTGATGAGCGATTCCACTGTAATAACTGAGAGACAAGAACATCAAGAGTTTTTGTTTGCTCATACTCACTCGGTATCAAAGTCGATTAAGTTGTGATCCACAGCAGGTTCTTCAGATGAAGCAGCCACTAAAATAAAATCACATACACGGTGAAAAAACGTGCTACGATGTAAGCAAGCGAAAGTAACAATGAACGAATTGTGCTCAGTCCTAAAGAGCGAACACCTCTCTAGTCAAGACAGTGAGAGGAAAAAAGTTTGGTCGACCCCTCCCTCTCCGAGTATCGTACCTGCTGCTTCCTCTGTGGGCACGTTCTGTTGTGGTACTGGAGTGGGGGGCGGCGTCTCCTCGGGAGGCTTGGGGTGACTTAGCGTGAAAGGTAATTCCAGGGTGACATCACTATAAGAAAAGAACGTTTGATCAGCAATTTGTCAGAAAAGAACGTTTGATCAAAGAAATGTCAGAGAAGAACGTTTGGTCAAAGTATTGACCAAAAAAAAACGTTTGATCGACAAATTGTTAGAAAAACACGTCTGATCAACAAATTGTCAGAAAAGAACGTCTGATCAACAAATTGTCGGAAAAGAACGTTTGATCAACAAATTGTCAGAGAAGAACGTTTGACCAAAAATCTGTTTAAAAGGAATGTTTAATCGACAATTGTCCGTCGAAAAGAGCGTTTGATCAACAAACTGCCAGAAAAGTACATTTGATCAGTTAACCGTTAAAAAAAAAAAATCGAGAGACTGAGATTTCACTGCATAGTGTATACGGTTCATATGTCTTCGATAGTATCACTTGAAAATTAAACACTACAAAGATCACGAAAAATTCGACAACTTTGAAGATATGAAACGATTAACATGGGCAATATATGTATCTACATATAAAATAACTTCTCCTAACTTCGAAGACAATTCAAGTTCCAACCCGTTGTGAACATCACCCAGAGGCTTTTCTTAGTTCAGTGGTAGCGAAAACTTGGACTGACTGCAGTCCGTTGTAATCTCGTTTAACTTTGCAGGTCCATTTTTTTTCTTCGAGTTCCCCTGCAGTTAAAAACTGTTACTATGATATTTTAGCTACAACGATGACCAGCTGACCATTGTAGAGATTCCTTAACATTGCAACTTACCCTTTATGACACTCACAGAAATCAAACAGGTATATGCCCGTAAAAGGATTACTTAAATATATTGCGTTTCTTACCCTCCGTATTGCACTATAACTCGCACTTTGACTTTATACTGTACTATAATTCCAAGATTTTCTTTAGACGTGCTTTCATCCATTCTACAACAGAGAGAAATAAAGTCATTAACATTGTATATAAGCAATAAAATACGGTTTATCTTCTCGCGAGACAAAAGCGACTTTCTCAAGAACATGAGTATTGCTATAATACAAACAAACCAACTTTAACCATGCTTTGTTCTTTTGTAAAGCACTTCAGGAGTGGAAGTGAGCACTCAAGAAGTACAAAACCAACTCGCATATGGTTCGTGTTCTGCTGCACAGTCCGTGTGCACTCACTCCACTTCTCTTAACACTGTTTCAAGGCTTTCCCATTTGTTTAAAACCACCAGCAATCCAGCTTACACTGTACACAAGACAAACGCCAGGTAGGAAGAAACAGCAAAAAAACAATACTACAGATAAAAATCACAGTGGTGTATTTTTCCGTTTCACTTTTCTCTAAACTTGCACTAAAGACATGATTGATCATCGCAATTATATACACAGTTTAAGCAGCTGTGAAATTAAAGCATGAAAAAATTCAGGCTTGTACAGACCTGAATTCAAGCCTGATGTTTTTTTCAGGCTTTAATTTCACAGCTGTGTATATAACTGCGATGATCAATCATGTTCAAATATATGATCTTTCATATATTCACTTGTAAACTTACATTGTTGAAGAGGCTAAATTGGTATCCTCGTGTTTTAGTTTTCCGTCCAGTGCTAAACCTCTTTTCTCCTTGAAACGTGCATAAAAAAGAAACAGTTGAGAAGACTGCCGTATACAACTGCAATAACTGTCAAGTAATAACATAGATAAAGGTAAAGTCTGCACACGAGCCAAGAGGCCCATCAGGCCGGAGCTTATCCCAGTTTCTGTAGCATGAAGCAACTAAGAGTGTTTCTACTCCCCCCCTGGATGGGACGCTAGTCCATCGCAGGGTTACCCCCCAACATTAAGTTCCCAGTTACCCAGTTATACAACTGGGTGGAGAGAGGCACCTGAAACTCCGGACCTTCTGGAACGGAAATTCCCGGTCAAAAATTTTCGAAAATTTGTGTCTACCTCCCGAGGTTGTCGTCGTTTTCCGGAAATTCAGGAAAAATGCTGTTCAACTCGCCACTGGAAATTTCTGGAATTCCGGAATTTTTGTTCGAATGGAGAGAGAGCCCCTAGACGAAACGAAAAAACTGACTATACCCTGTTATTTGCCAGAAGTGGTGTGAGGCGATATACTTTTGATAACCTTCCACTCGGTGTAACTGGAAATCCATCTCTGTAGGAAGTACAAACAATAAAAAACTGTCATTAGCATCCTGCTCAAATTTATTCGCCATCATCTCATCTCATCTCATGTTATGACTGCATTTACTTCTAATACAACTTCACCTTTCAGTTTACATTTCTTTTCAACATAAGTCCTACTCATCACTAGTTCGACTCATTGTACTCGCTTACGTGTTTGGCAACTTAATTTTGTTCTTTCTTTTTCTTGTGACTTGATGTATTGTTTATAACAATGCCCGCCTCGATTAGTCTACATGTACGCTAAACGCGGGTAGTGTAAGTTGTAACTTGATTTTGATTTGAATAAATAGGTAAAAAACAGGTAAAGTCTGCATACGAGCCAAGCGGCTCATCAGACCGGAGCTTATCCCGGTTTCTGTAACATAAAGCGACTAGGAGTATTTCTACTCCCCCCCCCCGCCCCCCCCCCCCCCACCCCGGATGGATAGTAGGCCATCGCGGGGTTACCCACAGCATTAAGTTCGCCGGTACCCATTTATACACCTGAGTGGAGAGAAGCACTGTGAGAGTTAAGTGTCTTACCCAAGAACATAACGCAATGTCCTCGGCCAGGGCTCGAACCCGGACCACTTGATCCTGAGACGAGCGCACTAACCATGAGGCCATCGCTAAGAGTTCTTACGCGTGATCTGCACATGTGAAAAATCCGAAGGGTGAAAACGACAACAAACTGAGTCATCCAAGAAGTCTACAAACTAAAATGCTTAGCGTCCGCTTTAGGCTTAATTTCTGACATCGTGCAAAGGAACCTTTCAAGCGTCAACATGCGCGTAAGCCTCGCGCAATTTTTTTCTTATTTCAAGTCAAGCGCCAAGCTTTCTTTTAACAGATGAAGACATCCAACGTTTTTCAACTGGTATCAGGTACTTACTCTGATTCTAGCGAAGCCACAGGACACTTGTACTGCGCAGTTGAAAACAGGCAGATGTCTGCAAACTGTCTTACTGAAAAAGACAAAACTCGAATTCAGCTCTAAACTATGAGTAGTCCCTCTTTCGCGTAGTCCGTCGAGCGAGACCGCAAATAAACCGCGAGGAGAAAATCCTGAGGTCGAGAAGCGCGCGAATTTTTCGCCCCCAGGATCTCGCGCGGCCATTTTCTTTCGCGTCACGCTCGACGGATTGAGCGATAGAGGGACTACTATAGTATGATTAAGCTCCGGAATTACGTGATTCAACACGAATAACACAAGACTGGGGAAATGTCCTATTTCATAAATTCAAGGTTTCTAAGGAAAACGTTGGGCTGTAAAGCACTTGTTAACCTCATCTTTCCACTTGAAGTTGTTAAACGCAAAGTAATGGACCTTTTAACCGGTGCCACGCTTTTCCGTTTTTTTCATTCAAAACAAAAAATAAACTGCACCGATTGATTATTATGCTGAATTTAGTAAGTATGTGAATTTAGTAAGTACGTGAAGTTTCAATCGAATCCGTTGCAAACTGATAACAATATGGGACACCTTACTTGCCACTTTTTTACACAGAAATGTATGCCAGGGGTCAATACTTGCACCCCCCCCCCCCAGCCCCCCTTCCCCACCCGGCATACATGTACATTTTCTTGTAAGTTTGGGGTCCTACATTTTTATGAGTTTGCAACTGATTTTTCCAAAACGTCCTAGATTTACTAAATTCGGCTTGATAAATTGAACTGGCTTTTCGTTTATTTGAAAAATACGAAAAATTGTTGATCTTGCGAGACATCGGTAACCGAAGGTCCACTGCTGTAGCAGGTCAATGAAGCCCACGTTGACTTTGCTCCAACGCCGGAAGGACTAACGCCCAAAACATCCTATCGCTACCTTGCTACGACGGTCAACTTCCCTTTATGAACTTCAAGTTAATTTTAAAATGACTACATGTAGATAAATCGTTATCACCTCTTACTCAAAATAAACCCTTCACACCTAAAGAGTAGTTACAATGCAATGCAATGCAATGCAATACAATACAATACTTTATTTAGACACGTCACGTCTAAGAGCTGTACAAGATCGTTCGAAATACGTACGCGTATTCCTAAAATACAAAGATTTACGTGATTTACAAGTTATAAAATCTAAAACATTAAAAATTTTCCGTCATCTGATACACACCAATTAACTATTAACTAAACGTCACGACTTGTGATTCGTAGTAGTTTTTACTTCACTTACTTGTGACTTTTATTTTCTTGCATGTCTTGGAAGAGCCATTTTCGATACGCACATTAACTCCTATCTCCTCTCCGTGATAATACATCTGTCAGCAGTTTAAAATATGTAAATATACACGTATCAAGCTAGGCACTTCAACTCTGTACAACTGCACAAGAACCCGAGACCTAATTGAAACCCGGGATGTGAAACTGCTGTTATTGGAGAAAGATGGTTATCTCTTTGTAAAGTCCTGGGCACAAATTTTCCTTACGGGATATTTTTCTCCAGTTTTAGGGCTTATTGTTAATCAACGAGCGATTCCGAGAAGAGAATAGCATAACAGGACATAACAGTGGTACAGAAATGACAGGGCACAGAGTGACGGATATACCACATGCTGACTTAACATGCTAACAGGGTCTGTCAGCGATGCTTTGCTAGCTTGCTTAATACTCTTTTCCAGGCGCAAAAGGTGAATCAACTTAAGCTTTGAAAGTTCAAGGGAGCCCTAAAAACACCATCCTCATTCATAGAAATGACTTTTACAATCATTAAATGTTAAAATTCAGAAATTCTGTTAAAAAATATAGAGATTAGAGCTAGAGATTAAATTTGGCCTCTGCAAATTACATCACGTTGTGCACAATTTCGTGTTTCAATCATCCTGGAAGAAGGGTGAAACGAATAATTTATAATTTGCACGGTACTAGACTTGGCTACATGTAACTTCAAGGCAAGCATCTCACCTCTTTGTCTAGCGAAGCTTCAATGTGGAGCTTGTGAGCACCAAACATGAATTCTTTGTCCGTCTCGGCCCAGGGTTGTTGCTAAGGAAAGAAAGGTTGCTGTCAGAAAATTGGATTGAGTTAGCTTTCATATGATCACACACAGTGCCATTCTCCATCAGCACTGCTGATGCCTGCAAAGAGTGTGACAGGGAAGGGAAGGCGGGGGGTGGGGTGAACACATTGGAGAAGCTTAACGACAATGTTAAGCTTCTCCAATGTTAGTGTCTTTGACTAAAAGATGTTCATATCTTTAGGCTGGGATGATATTCTACCGCTGACAACAAGATGAATCATTGACTGTAACCACTTCAATCAGTTTTTGTTCCTGAAATCTTCTGCTCAATACGATAAAATTAGAAAGAGACCGCACTATAGTATTTCATACATCTACAGGTGTGTATTTCACAAGTCTACATTATTTAATATGTAGTAAAAGCAGAACAGTTAAGTCGAGGCAGTAAACAACAAAAAGAAATGTCCTTCAATAAAGCTGTCAAAAATTTCTTTAGTTCTACCATTCTTTACATGGTATAAAATCTGCACACCTACATACACTCATACATGCAGGCTTTAAGCCAGATTGGTGTCCAAGCATCCTGTGGAAGGCCACTTTATAAAATTTTTTGTTTTTATTTTTCATATGTTGCCTTATAAATTGCTCATTAAAAATTATGCTCCCTCATCATAGGCCTGCAACGCGTGCAGAGAGCTAGATTATAATGCTCTCTGCACGCATTGCAGGCCTATGATGAGGGAGCATAATTTTGAGCACGCCCTATAGGGCAGTTTGGATGCCAACTTTTCAAATCCTGGCTAAAAGCCTGCATGTGCCCGTACATGTACACGAAGCTTTGTAGCTTTGAAAACTATCGAACTATCATTTAAAATAAAGGTTGATTGATTTATTTATTGAGCCAACAACACTCACCTTTGGCAAAGGGCGTTCAGGTGCATAGGTAATCTTTCTGATAGCGAGCCTTACAGTGTCACTAAAAAGAACAGTAAACAAATTTTTCAAAGACTTTTTAAGTAAAGTCGGTGTAAACCTTGTGTAGATTCCCACTCTTAGGAATAAGAGTTTAATTAAATACAGTGTAAACATGAAATTTAGAACCATGGATCAAAAATACCATTCAGACTAATCACCTGTGAAACAATTAAGACCTTTTAGTCCACAACAAACAATGCTCACTCTTTGATTCAATGTATGAAAATTTCTACGATAAATCTTCTAAAAACATAAGTTTGAAATTTTCTTTGTTTTTAACCTCCCATAAACGACCCCTTGACAGATAATAGAGTGGAAATTGGATATGGTGTTATCACATTCCTGGATAGTACAAGAGACAGAAATTTCTCAATGAGAGGTACCGTATTGTTTCTCAAAATTGACTACTCATAATTGTGAATAACACATTTAAAACATTGGGTAAGTCTCTGCAGTTTCCATACACTAATGAGGCAAAATTTTGACCCAATAAGGTCTAAGCTCTCGTACATGTAAGCAACCACCTCCCCTAAGTGACCACATAGGCTTGAAATTTTGGGTGGTCGCTCACAGGAGGTTTGACTGTAGAATTTCACAAAGATCTTGTGAAAATAATTTATATTACCTGTACACCAAAACAGACATTTTGAGGCTTAACACCCTAAGAGGCACCAAAACTGTTTTTTTTTAACCCCTAAAAGATATGGTGAGCACTCCCGTCCTGTTGATATGGGAGTCCCCCCCCCCCCCCCCCTTTCTCCTCCTTGGAAGATCGCTACTTTCAAGATTGGTGAATAATAACACCAAAATACTATCATAACTGTCTGAGCATTAATATTGAGGGTTGCTGCTTTTAGAACATTTTGTTATGTTAATGAAGTACAGTAGTTACCTTTTTCGAGGTTTTTCTTCCATTGACTCACTGACATATGTTTTTAGTTCATAATCTACTCCACAAGGCTACAGAACAAAGAAATGTGATCATTTAATTGATATGCAAAATAATGGGCTGAACTAACAGTAAGGATCAATACTGAAATTTGAAAAGAAAAAGGTAATGTCTGTACCCCTTCCCCTGGAAGGGATGCTAGTTCATCACAGCTGGTTACAGCTAAGCAGTTTGACCACCCTGCAGTGCTGGTGTTTTAGCTCAGCAAGTACTGGAGATTTAGTTTGCACCCCAGTTTTCCTGCTTAGAGCCAAAAAAACATAGAGGGTTGGGGTAAAAGAACATAATTACAGACTCTCCCCTACTCCCAAGGTTGCTTTTTTCCACTCGCCAAATCCAAGGTAACGTTTGCTAATTCACAGTCATGAAATACACAAGTCTGTGTCTGCAGGTTACATTTTGTCAACTGACCAAACAATATGGTGGCAGGGAAAGTTTAGCATCACATGTAGGGGGATAGGGTTGTAATAATAGTGCAGCCATCAAATTTACATGACAGTAAGCTCTGGCCATGAGGCCCACCCTCTTCATAACAAATAAACTTTTAATGCTTAACAAATAATCAAATCCAAATTTTTCCTTTACCACTCTAGTCAAGAGGGTAAATTTACAACAAAACAGCCAATGCTAATTCTTTAGAATGAGATTTTCTGTTGCTCCACCAAATCTCAACCTTGCCCAGCTCCTGATCATAACTAGAATTACCCTTCCATTAGTAATGATTTGTGCGGTAAAAAACAATTATTGTACCATACCTTGCCAGTGTCCCCTGGAGCTGGCTGCAAAGTAACTGATGAAGGAGAAAATGGGGGTAACTGAAAGAAAAAACAACTTCAATTTATTCATATTTTTCACATTTTGAGACTTGCCACAATCCCAACCTTGAGGTTACTGTGTTCTCTACTGCTTGAGCATATCCCAGTTGCCACACCATGAACTAGCCAGGAGTGTTAGTTTTTCTACTCTTCCTGGAATCAGATGCTGGTCAATAACAGCAGGGTTGCAACCCACTGGAACAAAAAACATCCTTGATTTTTCCCTGGCTTTTTACTGATTGTAAAGCAATTTTCACTGACCATGTAGGATGATTATTCTTGCCATGAATTGACAAAAACAAGGATGGCTCAGATAATTTTAAAAGCAAAATTGCCTGGTCTACATGAAAACATCTAATAAAATAATTTTAAAAAATAAAAATTCCCTGACTTTTTCTGACTTTGAACAGGAATTTAGAAATTCCCTGACTTGATACAAAACTCCTTGACTTTTCCCTGACCTTGAATAAAACCTTATTTTCCCTGCCTTTTCTTGACCATGACAACCCTGAACAGTCCTGCACTCCCCTGGCCCTTCCTGCCAACCATTTTAGCAGGTTGCCTGCTGACATTTCAAAATGGCTTAGTCTGGAGTCAACATGCTAAACCTAAGCCCGCATCACATTCGCCACCACTCTGACCCTCTCCCCTGTAAGGTTACATGTAAATGTAGAAATCAGTGCTTCCCCTTCCTCAGGGCAAGGAATGGCCTACACACCTATTACCCCCTACCCCCGAGTTACTCATTCCCCCTCCCATCCCACCCTGACCTACCCACACAACAATATGGACATGCCAAGACATGCCAGTTGTCAAACACGTTTTTCAGATTTTAAGTGCATTGCTCAGATATGTAAAAGCTTTTATTTATAAAGAGTCATACCTCAAATTTGAAAGGATATGCATTAGCCCCAAGCTTTTTTCGCAGTCTTTCTTGAAGCCTCGTGAGCTGTACCTCGTCCTCTGGTTTTGGTGGATAAACTTGGGCAGTCGCCTGTCGGGATATAATTAAACACATTATCACTAAATGCACAAGGTACATTGAACGTAAGTAACAGTCTTATTTGTTGATTATCTGGTGATTTTATATTTCCTATTCATTGAAACACTTTCTTTATATTGCGGCTGGCTCTTTTTGAATGTGTTCATTACAACAGAGATTTTGTTATACTGTCTGGCACAAGGTTTAAGGTTCCACTGTCAAACTATGATGTGCACAACAAAGAGTTGTGGCAAACTCAATTACAATGTAGCAAGTTTGCTATTGAAAGTATTAAGTAAAGTGAGGTTCCACAAAATATGCACCCCCCTCCACTGAGGGAATTGGGAACACTGGAGAGGTGTGGTGGAGGGTGGGGACCAAAGGCACACGCCTTTTTCAACAAATATAAGTCCAAGCGTTGTTGCAAGAATTTGACAGGCTTTCAAGACAAAAAGTGGTAAGTAGAAATGATGTGTAAGAAATAAAGATAGAATGGGGTGAAGTCTGAAAAAATAATTTAAGGAAGGTTATGAGGCATTGAAGAATAAGCCTAAACAGATCAGAATTAAATGATTTTTTTGTGGTCACCACATACAAGAGTCCACAAGAGTCCTCATGGGCCTGATGAGGATGTGTGAGTGACCACATACAGATCCACAAAACTGTTTTAAAAAATACAGTATCTTCATGTAGAGATATTGAAATGGCTCTGTGCATTTGTATGTGATTGTCAACAAGATTGTCAATAAATAAAATCCCACATGTGCAACTACAATTTTCACTCACTGCATCCATAAAAATAATTTAACTTATGCCTACAGTACTTCAAGATCACTTGCACCCAAATCACAAGTACAGGTACAGGTACAGGAGGCATTAAAGATCCTAAGAAATGTAAGCTCGCGCATTAAACTGTTTTCTTAGGTCAGCACTTGCCATCTCCTTCTGTCTACAGTTATATGTGCTTGTTCGTAGAAAATTAGAGTAAGGCATTTAAGGGCAACTGACCTGATAAATTTGCACTTGATAAATGTTAAGTGACAGTGACAAGGAATGTGATCTCTTAAAAACAATTTGTTCATATACATGTACATTGACAATAGTCTACAGTAAGTTGTTAGGGGTTTCATTAACGTTTTCAGCAGGAGGGTAACTGGTTTTCACAGACAGGCAACACTATTAGAACCAAAAGTTCTTCTTTGTAAGAAAAACTTTCTGCTAGACGGTCAAACCAGCCAGGCAAATGTCCTCACAGCCAGTCACTTTGCCTGGTGCCTGGCCCTTAATGAAACCCTGAGTAGTAGAAGCAAAGAAGATTATCAACAAACCAGAAATAGATCTTTTCTGAATGTAAGGCCAAGGACATCCAAATCTTCACGTCCATATCTACCGATAATAACATAAAAATGACACAAGTCCAATTAAAATTGAAGACTGAACACTCTAGGACAAAAATAACTGGACTATCCTCCTCTAAGTAGCAAACAATGAAACAATATATATAATACTCTAATTTCACAACCCCAAGTTTCATAGTTGTATAGACTCAAAGAGGCATAAAAACTGATCCTCATTAACTTACAAATTTCTAACACGACTGCTACATGTACATGCATGCACAATCTACTTGTACATAGAAAATAATGATTATAGCAAATATATGGCTGGCCACAACAATTAATTTATCATAAAGAGCTGAAAGGGTAATTTGTAATTGTTCAATAGATACACATTTCTTACCTAAATGCTGCCAGGACATGTGCAAATACTGAAATAATAATTAAAAACATCTTCTTTATTTCAATGTGAAGATTTTTACCAGTTACGTATTTTTTCATATAAAAGCTATTTTTCTACTCGTAACCTACAGTCAGCTGAGTCATTTTGGAGGGGTTTTTTGTGAACCCAAGGGCAAGTAAACATTAAAATGAGTAGGAGTACAGAAAAGCAGAGATATTATACACAATCGAAAATGTAGACCAAACAAAATCATTATTTAAGAAATAGAAAACA
Source organism: Orbicella faveolata (assembly GCF_042242905.1). Lineage (NCBI taxonomy): Eukaryota > Metazoa > Cnidaria > Anthozoa > Scleractinia > Merulinidae > Orbicella > Orbicella faveolata. Next base: position 5,901,080 of record NW_028301553.1, read on the forward strand.
TGTACCATGTTTCTGTCCAGTTGTAGAAACACGAGTGGAAGTTTGGGAGAACAAGAAATGTTGTTTTCTAATATCTAATGTTAAGATTTCCAAGAAATGCCACTTGAGCAGTATCCTTTAGTGATAAAGGTTGTCCCAAAAATTCTTGAGCAACAATTATGACAATGTTTTTTCTGGTCTTGGAATGTACTGATTCATGGCAAGTAATTTATTTCTATTTTACTTTAATTATTTTTTATTGGCTTCCCAGTACTCTGTTCAAGCCCCCAAAATCACAATGTGTTTTTTTTTTACTTTGCCAGCAAAATTCAATGTTCTCACAAAAATAGTGCTCCCTTTGCAACCACATGTCCCTTTTGCCAGCGGTAAGACTCACTTGTGCATAGTTAGGTTACAAGAAGGGCTTGACAGCTATCAATTCCATTGGCCTGCACAAACAGCAGGTAATTCTGCACTGTACATGTATTTGAAACATCTTTTACCTTTCTTCCCATCTTTGACATAATCAGGCTCTATCAACACAACACCATCTACAAAAGTAAGAGAAAAAATGTCTTTCAGCCTGTCCATATTAAATCTCTATTTAAAGAGATGAAATACCTACTAGGCACTATATACATGTAAGCATGTACCTGTCTAACAACTTATTACATGACGATCATGGTAGAAAATTAAATAAAGCAGTTCAAAATGCTTGTTAAAACACGTGTTTCCAAATATTTACCTTACAGGCACAGAAGTCACTGAACAAACAACAAACATCCTCTTTATTACCCTTTTTTCATAAATTAATACAGAAATATATAAAATATTGCTAAAAATAAGGGTTCTGGCAACCCGAAATAACCACTAGGTGAAAAATGCCGGGTTGCCAGTTTACAAATTGGTTAGTCAAATTTTAGCTGGACACACATACAAAATATAATATACACCAGAAAGTAAAGAAGAAAAGAAGCTGAAATTGCACGTATAATCTATTACCTTAAATAAAAAACTGACAAAGCATAATGAGTTTAAAGTTACCAACGGAATTAATGTTAAAACTAAAAAGCTATTAATTATCAATATAGATGTAACTAAGCCTTACAAATGCTTTGGCTTCTAGCCGGTGCTAAAATTGTGCCTGCATCCAATTTAACTATAACTCCCTGTAGCAAAGCATTCTGAATGCTGACTAAAGTACATTGTAAAATTTACATAAGATTTATGGCCTACTTGGGAAGAAAGTCATTGAGAACGCATAACTTACCCACAGGGTCAATGTGGTCAATGTGATCCACAAAATCGCGCTTTCCCAAATAGGTGGTAATCTACGAAGAAATCAGTTTACAAGTGTGTAACTGCCACAAGAGCTCTTAAGCCAACTCAAAGCTTAATATATACTGCCTGCATGCCAGGCATATGTTCACAGAATTATTTATTAAATGTTACAGTGACAATAACTACAGTTTGGAATTTTTGAAAATTATAAGTTATAGTAAGTACTGCTGATGAGAGGTGTCTTGCAAGAGCCTGAGATTCTTAAAGTTGCGTTAAGTTTGATTTTTTTTTTAAGTTTGATGATGTTGGGCTGACCAAATAATGCACTAAGTACAACATCATGCCCCCTAATCTTCAATTTGTTGATTAATCAGTAATACATGGTCAAAGCATTGTTATTATCCAAATTTACAGGATGCTGACCACTACAAATTGTTCACCATCACTCAAAATCCTGAAGAGAATTAATGGAAGTTATGATTATGGTACTGTAATACATGCAGTTCATCTAGTGCTCATCTTGTCTTCATGTTTCCAAACAAATACAGTATGTTAATGAAGACATGAAGATAAGTATCAATAACTTCCATGCTTCAGTAAGTTTGTAGTATATTTACATGTAAGTGTCGACTATCCTCTTGGCGTAATTTTTATAAAAATACAATTACCTGGTACTAAGATTTTGGGAGGACAAAACTTGACAGTTGTTGAATATAAAGAGGAAAATTTGCAAGTTAATTAACACCTCATTCAAACATTTTATTTTATGCATCAGAAGGATATCTGCATGGCTAGCTAACAATTTCCTGCCAGTAATAACTTCTGTTATTGCGTTTCCTGTGTGTCCCAGCCAGAAACAATCAATATCAAAAGGTTATTCATCCAAAAAAATACTATTTGGTCTGCTAAAAAAAACTTCAGCAGAAATAGTAAAATTGCGATAGTCTGACGTTTCGATGTTTCTAACATCATTTTAGGCAAGAGTGAATTTTTTCTCACTTATTTAAATTCTTATGTGACATTTTCACTGGACTTGCCTTGAAAATGTCAGAAACATCAAAACTTCAGACTACTGTAAATAATTATTTACAAAAATACTGGAAATTAAGTGTCTTTTACAAGCACATTACAAGCCTTTTGGGCACGCATAAGAATTCTGAAAATGTCCCTTCAAGTGTTCAAACTCAATAAGTACAAAAACAAGCTGATTAAATATTCACTGGGAAAAGTACTTTCCACTTCTACAGAAAAAGGAAAAAGCTTGCCACACCCTGTGTCCTTTTTCTTACTCAGCGTACAGAAAATTTCATGTACCGGTACATGTACCCTAAATTTTTAAAATTGATCTTGACATTTTTTCCAGTAGTGCATATCACTTAACCAAAATCCTGGTTTTTTTTTTTGTTGGAAAACGAAATTGCAAGAGAATTTTTTCAGAATCAGTGGTAAGAGAAACATGAAGTCTACATTAGAAGTTGGTTCCTATATTCATTTCCTGTAGTGCCATAAAGTGACTAGAAGTATTTCTACTCCCCCTGAATGGGATACTCAGTCCATCGATGGCAATTAGGGCTCAAAGCCGCACTGCCCAATATAATTTAACAGTTAGCCTAACTATTAGACCACACAGCTTCCCTCATGTTCTAGACCTGACGTCGGTCAATAGAATTTTAGGTAGTCATTTCCACCTATTGAGTATAAAATAACAAAAAGGTGCTTTTTATTTAATGATTCCTCTCGGTTCTTGTCTTGCACTAAACAGTTTATATCACATTGACTGATTATTCAAAAATATATAAATACATATTGCGATGGTAAGCTTCCCCACATGTTCAGTGCATTTGGAAAATCCCTTAGTATACATCAGTTTTCTTCCCGAACATTGGGTTTTTTCTACAAATGGTACCTCTGTCTTTTTTCTACTTAAGAAAATTATGATTTTGAGGTTTCTTTCGATTTTGTAAGTACATGTACTTGAAACTTTGTATATATATTGCAAGTCATGATAAAATTCACACCAGCCTTTCCATGGTGTATTTAATCTTTGTGTCAACTTCCCTCCAGCTCAATCTCGAAATTTCGTTTCCTTTGCATATTCTGAAGACCTTGTTTGATCTTAATTTTAAAAATCTACGAGGCATGGAAGTCAAATACCGTTGTTATTACTTAGAGAAAAAACAAAGTGACATTGACAAACATAATAATTCTTCAAATCCGGACATTTTCAGTGCAAGAAATTCTTCCGAAACCTCACTTTCAAATTATAATAATTCTCATAGAGCTTAAATGGCAATTCCTAACACAGAACATCTGCAAAAACAATTTCATAACTGAAATTATTTTTCCTAGACAATTCCACAACTTATTTCCACATGTAATTTATTTAATCTTCCTTGTTTTACATTTGATGTATACACAACTTTATTAAGCCAAGAAGAAAATCATAGAAGATACAAACATATACATAATCCTTCGAATGCTATTCGATGATTTACGACTTTTGGGCTTAAACGAAACCTCAAACATCAGAATCTATTAAGTTGCTCCCGGTGTTCAACCCAAATAACAACATGGAGCGAAAGAAAAACTGAGTTAGAGGGAGATCTTTATGCCTACACACCATAAGCGTGAAGATTCGAGCCAAAAGACAACAATATTGAAGCTTTAAATCTTAACATAATAGGGTTTTTAACGAAGCTAAAAATTGTAAACAGCTAACCTGCATAGCAAATTTAATACAATCGCCGAGAAAATATTGGTCTTGAATTGTAATATTTTAAAATTCTGTCTTTCTTATAATTAAGTTTCGATCAGCTAAAGCAAAGCGGATGACACCTACCTTTCCATTAGGAGACGTCTTTTTGAAGACGCTAAAAAAGAAAGAGAGGAAATTACGCCCGAATTTAGCATAGGTAAAGCATAATTTAACTAATTCTATGCTCACAAGCTGACGTTGAGTGAAGTATTCGTTGTTGTTATCACTTTCTCCCATATTGTACAGTTAAAATAAATCTTGCACGCATACTGCATTAAAAGAACCTTAGCAAATGACAATGAGTGATTGTGAACGGCTGTAATTTTGCAATGTCAAACGAAACTGAATGTGGAACAAGGCCACATCAGTAAGTCTGCGATGAAAACAAACACACACCATAATTTGCAAATCCCTCTTACCGTGTCCCCGCTTTTTTCGAGTCACTGTTCTCCATATTAGAAACAAGCAGGTACGACCATGAAGCGACGATAGAGCAGCGATCGTAAACGCGTTTGAAGACGAAAGGCTGATCTGCCAGCTGAAAATTCAGCTCCAAGTTTGACTGTACACAATTCTCCACTCCCCGTACGATTCTCTTTCAGCTGGGAGGACCGCGATTTTCAGCGCGCCAGGAAAAATCACCGAAGAATCACTGAAGAGTGACTGATAGGCGAGAAAAGGCTGCAAAACAGTCCTTCCACATCGGTGTGAATTGAAAATTAGAATGCACAAATACTTCTCACTATTCCTAGCAGCTTCAATTTGATTTAGCGCACCCTTTAGGGCTAGCTGAAGCATGCGCAATGGTTGGGGGAAGTGTTTTGTGACGTCACAAGAGTCAATTCTTCGATAACAGAGCGAAACAGGTGTATTGGCAGACTGGTTAGGTTTTCGTGAATAATTTAAAACTTACTTCTTCCTCTTTAAATCGACGGCAATACGTTCGGCATATCGCTTACCAAAATGCGCTAGCATCCCAGGGCTTACGATAAGTAGCCAAATTACGCTCTCTATATGGGATCATTTTACAGATAGGCTTCCACTGAGACGAAAATTGTGTGCACTAGATAAGAAAAACCCACGGTTGTAAGAAGCAGTGTACAGTGCAATTTTAATTATCCATGGCCTGCAGTCGTTTGAACATTATTATATCGGCGACTTTTGAACCTAGTCAAAATTATTTCCACTGGACATCCTGGGCGAAAAGGGGCTTTTGCGTCAAGAAATTTTACCGAGGCCATCAACCGCAAATTAAGCAAGATACTCTTCTTACAGACGTTTCAGATGATGTACTTATCGCATCGAGATCTTGTTGCCGCAAGCACGTAAACGTTAAACAGAGCATTTATTTAATGAAAAAGTGTTATCCTCTAGGGTTGCTATTACACCATTAATGTTATCCAGCTTCCACTTTATTCTTCGCTGTAAGTGCTTTTAGAGTCAAATGCATGCAGTTTCTTTCGCCTGCCCGATCAGTTTCAAGCAAATTAAATTAACATATCTAGATGAAGAGAAAACGTTTTCTATTTTCACAGCTTTGATCGAACTTTTTACATCTTATTTCGGTAAAACCATTTTCTGGCCATAAAGGCAGGTGAATTGAACCCAGAGGCCGTTCACCGTTAAAGTTTTTTAATGAAGCTCAAAAGGTTGTTCTATGTTGTTGTTCCGTGAATTGTATGTAGCACCTTGATTAATTGATGTCTTGTTAGACCGTATTGGGTATAGCAATATATCAGCTTTAATTTACATTTGTGACTTATCTATGGTTATTCAGCCAAGTTTTAACATAAGATTAATTTATGGGTGATACTCTAAGACTTTTGGCGAGTTGAGTCTTTCTGGCAGTATCGACATGATTCCCAATTCAAATTGACTAGGTTTTCCGATTGATTACGAAACTTATTCTTTGTTTGGCATTGAAAAAGGATGTTTTTAAGTTGAGGCGATCGGAGCTATAAATAGTCAGGACGTTGCGTGGAAACTTCAAACGAAAAGAAAATATTAAATCGATCAACGTCTTGAAACTGCTTTGCAGTATTGTCAAGTCTAGATGGGCAACCATCCAAGACCTAAAGGAAATGTAAACGACGCGACTTCAAGTTGTTGCAGGGAAAAAATTAAATATACATAGCAGGGCTTAATTGGAAGCGCATAAAGGCAAACTAGCGATTGAAAGAAAAACACAGATGTCTGAAACTCATTGACAAATGGAAATTCTCATTAAGAATTCATATGAAAAGAGGTATACGGTACACACGCTTGAAAGCTCTTCCGAAGACGTAAATGGCCAATGACGAAATAACATTTTTATGTCATATAATTATCAAAATCGTTTATGGCAATGAAGAGCTTGGAGGGAATTGCCAACGAGCTGCTTTCAGACAGTGTAGAAATTGCGTGAATGGTAGCCAAAAACAGCAAACGTGGGCATGCAAGATTTTTGTCTTTATTTACCTTAGAGAAGAGCGAAATGTCAATTGTCTGTGAACATATTTATCTCGCTGATTAGAAGCCCATCTATACTGAAAAAATAGGGAAGAAAAAGAAGTGATTTGGGTGTTTGATAATTTCTTTTTCACTCCTATTTAGAGTTTATTTTTTTACAGTTTACTAGCATGGCTTAAAATTTTCCATATATACTCGACTACGTATAATTGTCGACCCAATTTACAGACAGAGGCACTCCGTTCAGTCAGCAGACACTTAAGTGAAAATGTAATTAAAGTAGGAAATATAAAAAAGATATGGAAATCTGGAATAGGAACTTCATACATTTATGCAACAGATGATTTTTTTTAATGAGGAAATTTTAGACTGCATCGGAATATTTTTTAGTGCAAAATTTAAAAGGAAAGGAAACGGCGGCCGGGAATATATAAGTTTGTCTAATTTTTTCCCTTCAGCGGCATAAGTGCCTGTCGGTCTTTTTAATGGGCTCATGATATTTTATTATTAATATTATTATTATTATTATTAATATTATTATTATTTTATAGGCCTTACTTTTGTGTTTTTCGAAATTGTGGCAGATAGATTAATAAATGAAGACACCTTGGAGCGAAGAAATTTTGTGAAATTCTGTTTTGTTCTCATTGAATTGACAATAATCATTCATTTTCACTGAAATAACCTATTTCGAAGTCGTCATATGGTTGCTATCGTTCAATTGGTTTGAGGGCTCTTCAATGGTTTTCTATGCCACTCCAAAATAACCGCTTTTTTCAGTAGGTTATAAATTATCTTTCTGTGCGTATACCGCATCGTTTTATGACTAAACCTAAAGCTACATACAACAGGACATGTTCGAAAAAGTGACTCACAGTGGTCTAAAAAAACCGAGTGCGTGTCTTTCTTGAAAGGCGACCACAAGAAACAGTTTTGGTTTTAAATGCGACAAAGAAGTCTTGGTGATTCATTTTCGTGAGGAGTTTGTCCACATTGTACTAGTATTCCATTTCCACTCGCAAACCGCAATCAGCCATATTCATTTCTTGACAAGCTCTCCTCTTGGCACTCAGCTACGAGATAAGATCACTGTTTTCGAGTTTCCTCTGATGTGGGTGTGTTTTAGAGTTATCTCAGTGCCTCGACATTTAATACAATATGCTGAAAACGGACGACAGTTAGACTCATTTAAAATGTATGTTATGATATAAAGCCGGGCATTAGGATTCCGAATTGCATTGTGACCACTCATAGGACCAAATATGGTCATCATTTTACGCACCATTCGAATGCTCCGCACCGAGCCCCCAGGCTAAAGCATTTACCGCCCACACAGCCACCAATAAAGGGCAGAAGACTTACTTAGTCACCCTCCCTCATTGCTTAAAATTGATAACAATTACCAAGTGGTTCCTGCTCGCGTAAAATTTCTAATGACACCCGTCGACACGCAAACCGTTTCCAGGCCTTTATTTGTACTGGGCGCTCGTTCATGAAAAGTAGAAAACGCCCAGGGACTAAATGAAATAAATTACAATATTTAGAGGGCAAGCCACATCAGCCTTAGCTGGTTTTCATGCGGGTCTGACTCTATCAAATTGGAATTTGGAGATGTTGGTTTTTGTGGAGGGAGGAAAACTGGAGAACCCGGAGTATACCCTCGGAGCAAGGCGAGAACCAGCAACAAACTCGACCCACATATGGCACCGTGCCGGAACGAACCCAGGCCACATTGGTGGAAGGCGAGCACGCTAGTTCACCACTGCGCCATCCCAGCTCCCACAAATTTGACACTGGATCTCACTTTCATCCAGGTTTCCCATCAAGACCTTGGCCTCGTTTTGAAAATGAGGCTGAAGGAGACCCAGTGTAACATCTTTTCATTAGGAGCAAATAAACTCCCTACGTGTCGTCTGCTGAATATATGACTCGAAATGATTATGTATAAACATCACACACTTTTCACATCAGTTTAACAAAGCTAGATTGGAAATGCTCACGGAGATCGAAAGATTAGTGAAAAATTAAAAGCGTGAATCAATTAATCAGAAGTGAGATGCTTTTGAGTCTCAGTGACGCCCAGAGTTGTTCCCATGGCAACAGTAAAACAGTCCAACTTACTTCTTTTGACCAGTAAGGAAAACGCTCGTGGCAAAATAAACATTTTTACAGTTGCAGTTAATGCCGTGGTCTCGTTTAGATCTTGTTGTTAGTTACTAGACAGGATTACTCGATAAAAAATGTTTTGAGTACAGCAAGAAGTAGGAAAACTTACAAAACACAGCTCTAGTTCAAAATGTTCACTTCTTTTATCAAATGAAGAATAGCAAGTCCACTCCACGAATTATTTTGTATTAAAACACTGTTATGTGCTGTTATAATATATCAAAGTATTACAACAACATATAACAGCCTTTAAAATACAAACAGCGGAAGGATTTTATTTTTGTCCTGTAAACAAATGGCAGGTCAAGAGATAAGATAAAATTGTCTTATCTCTATACAATTCTTGACAGACCCAGAGTTGATTAAATGAGAACAAGGGCGGAAAGGGAGGAGAGGGGGGGTGGGGTTGAGTGAAGATTGGCCCTTACTGGCTCGGAAAGGAGGGGGCGGAGATGGCTGGGTTGCTTCTTGATCTTTGTAATCCGTAATTTCTTTCAAGTTATTTTAGACACGGTACTCAGTTCTTCCCGGTTATTGTTACCAAGAGATTTGCGGGGATGTTTTGATGAAATGAATGTGAGGCCGCTCTGGAAGTCGTCGTAAGCAAAACTGGCGATTTCAATCGAGACACTCCTGGGGTTTCTGTGAACTTAAAATAACTTGAGAATGAAGGAATAAGCTTAAGGTCTATATGGGATATTATTAAATGGCTTGTGTTTGTAACCGATGTATAACGCGCGCTCTGATTGGCTAATTCTGGGGGCATTATGCTCTCGTAATGTCTACGGACCAATTACCGGCCTGCAAAAGCAAAGCAAAAAGCCATATCGCTCCATACGACAAGGTCTCAGTTCGAGATTTTCCAGTGAAGACCTCACTCTCGGTTAATAAGTAGTTATTATTATATGACTTGCGTTTGTCGATATATAACGCGCGCTTGGATTGGCTAATACTAGAGCATTATTCTCCTGTACCTGTCCGTAATGCCCAGGGGGCGATTATGGCCCTGCAAAAACCCAAGCAAATAGCCATATAATAAACTACTTATTAACCTCGCACGTTCAGTCTTTACGTGAAAATCTCAAACCTCGGCCTTGCCGTACTGACCTCGCTATCGCACGGTCTATACGGCAAGGTCTCGGTCTGACATTTTCACGTAAAGACCTCGCTCTTGGTTAATTTAATATTATCTTACCCTTTATCTTCTCTTGCTTTTCACTTAATGAGGTCAAAAAGTTATTTACGCTTATATTGCACATGTTCCATCGGATGGGAGGACGCCTGAGTGTGTTGATAAAAGCTAAGAAAAGATAATGAATGAGTCCTGGTCAATTGTGACGAGTCGTTTTAAAACTCGCTTGGCGTTTAACGAATGATGTAATTTCCGCCCGTTTTTAGAAATCCTACATCCTCCTCCTCCTTAGTTCTCCGGCATTCTTTTCATAAAGATGTTGTGGAACGAGGGCTCACAAAACACAGCTGCAATTTGAGTCCAGAGAAGTCTGGAAACCAAATTATAACGGGAAGTCGGACATTTGTAAGGGCGGGGAATTCCCCGTTGGCGTTGCGGAAGATCTCAACGCACGTCAACCGCAAAATGTAGCAGCACGTCATTTTAACGAAGCTAACTATTCTATCTAGAAAATGCTTAAGGTAGTCGCACTGCAGGCCCCACTATAACGGCCACTTGCATGTCTCCAGCGGCTACGACGGCCATGATTTTCAATCGACAACTGCCAGTTCCTTTTCCCACACAGTTGAAAAAAGTTTAAACTTGAAGAAGTTGCAGCGAACATTAGCTGGGTCGACATACTGTCAGCTGATTTTAATCTGATTTGTTTTTATTGAATTTTCTTTGAGGAATAATGAACGAGGAACAAACACTTAACGTGGGATATTATCGCAGGCTGAAAGTTATGCTGAGATTGAGAGCAATTAAATTCTTATTATTCGTCTATACCGACAGTTACCTGTTTCTAAACAGTGTACTTCGAGTGGAGTCAGTATGAGCCAAACCGAGGCGCTTGCCTCGGTCATTTTTTTTTTTGGGTGATCCCAGGTTTCTGTTTAAATGTTGTCATGCATGATAAACATCCTAAGTATTAAATGTCTAGGAAGAGAATTTAACCATGGATATTGCCTCAATCATTTTTTTTTTCTCACTACGGCCCTGCATAGAGTGGAATCTGCAAGAATGTAATAATGTTCGTGTTTCTTGTAAACGCCAACGAGAAAGATTGCCAGTCTTCGAGAACAGCTTCAAAATAGCGAGTCTTCTTCGTCTTACTTAAAATGCACGAGTACTGTGGTCGATAATTTTATTTGTCGAGTTGATATTGAGAATACCCAAGTACAATCCCTGGTAATTTGAGTCTTGTTTCCCTGACAAAACTAGCAATAAAGTTTCAGTCCTTTCCACCTTCCAAATTTACGATTACTGGTTATATGTCAGTTTTAACTGTTGTTATAGAGGCCAAATGTATCGAGTGAAATCTTAGTAAATAAAAGAAATGACACACATACCGAGATATACTGTGATCCGGCATCATTTTGCAGCTGTTTCGGTGACGAGACTTGTATGCATGCATGCAAGGAAATATAAATCTCAAAAAATCGAGCTCTCTTAAGGCCTATTTTTAAGCGATATCTGGCAATTTTTGCAGTCGTGTCGCGGGTGACGCCTCCAAGGACTTTGCGGTTTTAAGGTAAGGCAGCCCTTGCGCAATATTTCACTGCTCGCTGCAAATTAACCTCTGGAAAATGTCTTGGGTCATTATTTAAATTTCTGTATGTTCTTCCGCTTTCCTGTTCGCCTATTTCATGTTTTGTTCCCTGTTTTTGGAGCGTACGGCAAATGGAACTTAGTTTTGTAAGCTATCCAACTGGCTACACTAGAAGTTAGGAACGAACGAAACAAATTCTGCACAATTCAAACTTACACATTACATTTCGATTTAGTCAGATCCTCACGTTTGGACTTCCTGAGATCATTTATCGCATTTAATAAATTGCAAACGATCCCTACAGCCAAGGGCAAGTAACTCAAGCAGTTCCTGTTTGAGTAAAAATCGCCGGGTTCTGTGGTTTTCAAGCTACATCTGATTCACACGCAGAAATACATTTTAGAATTTTTGTAATGAAAAGCAGTGATCTGGAACAATGACTAAGATTTTCTAACAACAAAGCTGACCTTGCTTTTCCGGAGAATATCTCTGTTCCATTTTGCTTTCTTCCTTCTTTCCATCAAGGTTAATATTTGGTGAGTGCTTCTGATAGTTAGCATTGTATTCTTGAATTTTGCGCTTCTTCGCCGTGCAGCTAGCTAAACTGAACGATCCAAATAGACCAGCTATTTAGTTTTAAAAATTCTTCATATGGATACTTGAAGTTGTTGTTCTCAATTCCTTGTTGTGAATACTGGAGCATGCTATTTTTCGTCTTGCAGCATGTCACCTGGATAAAGCGAGATTATGATGTAAGTAATATTCAGCTGAAATACCATGCGAAGTTGCTCGAAATTTGAAAGCCTCTGAAGCAGTTTCTGATGTTATACATATTTTTACCTAACTTCATTCCAGCATAGACCTATAACACCCATCTGGCATAACTCCTAACATAATACTGCATGGCTTTAGTCTCCCTGTTCTCGGCAATGTATTCTTGAAATTTTCCTGCATGCATGAGTGAACTGAAATTCAACTGTAGCGAGCGAATTCAGTTTCCAGTGGCGCTAAACATATTTCAGATTTGACGCAATTTTAACTGACCAGCTCTAACCTAGGTTTGTCAATAAACTGCTTTGATACGGCTAATTAAATCATTGTGTGGTGTTTCTTGCGAAGCATATGGACTTCTCCCAAAACCTACCTGCTACCGGCGACTGGCGACGTCGACCTATGGTGGTTTCTTTGTGCCATAAGCATTATCATGACCAGGTCGGCAACGAGATAAGTCGTTCTAAGTTAACGGTAAGTTTATGAACTGCAGAGTGACTCTGCCATGCTCCGCCATAATTGTTTGCCTATAATGTCAAAATACAACAATGGCCGACTGAATGGTTAAACTCTAGGTTTTGCGGAGACAGCGAACTAAACCTGCATGCTAAGAGAAAAAGTTTGGTTCTATAAGGGCCTGAGTTTGTCGTTCAAGGCCTTCGACTTAAAAATATCATAGCTAAAGAAGACATGCCGGTTACAAAGTGCTACATACAGCAGTAATCTACATAAGTTAATAAGTTTTTTTTTAATGAGAGGCGTTGTCTTTACGTCTCTGTCGTGGTTGAAAACACTGGGCTTCCACGGCTCAGTCAACGGGAACGTCACTGAACAAAAGATTTACTGAGCAAAACAATAGCTGTGCACGTGCGTTATAACTCTTGGTACATTTCTTTGCCGACCTCTGCAAGACAACAACCTGAAATGACCAAATTCTGCGTTGTCCGGAGAACGTGAACCACAACGGCTAATATTTTAAAATTTCTATTTCAAATTTATCACTGTGTTACGGATTTAGTTTTGTGATAGTTTTGCAGTTAAAAACGAAGTAAATGACTTTAGAGTATCGCGAGATTCGTAGGTAAAATATGAATTCATTTTTTAATCGACGTGGTTTCTTAAATTTCCTAATGTCATTGGGGACGGTGCACAACAAACTTCACCTCTTAACTCAGCTGTGAAACTTGCAGGTTTCCTCCTAATCCGTGCCTTATTTACCTGACAGAGCTTACATATATGGAAGCAGAAAACAGATTTCTAATCGTGTTTCACTTGACCAGAACTATCTTGAGATGTTGCAGAACGAGCCTGCTGGTATTCACCGCTTCCAGTATAGACACAACAGTATGAGGCCGACTTAAAAGCATTTCCAAGGGAAATGGTGGAACAATCTCGAGTTATTTTCGGGGAAAGAAATCGATGTATACAGGCATAAAAGTTGGATCGATAATCACTAACCTCCAACATCATCCAGCATAGATGTCAGTCATTCTAGCGCCTCCATGTTGGTGTGGTTTCGAACGAAGCAAAATAAGGAAGATGGCATTGCTATAGCCTTAATTTATCAAGCATACGTTGTCAGCATATCTAGCATATACCTAGCTACAGTTAAACACTACCGTTCATTGCACTCTGTTTCACTGATGACGTAGGTAATCGATGCAGGCGAAGTAGGAGCGTGTGCAAATCATGTTTGGATTTATGACAGCGGTGTTAATGAAAAATGCTTTTTTTGCGCCAGGTAAACAACAAACTTTGATTTTATGACTGCTAAAGGGCCGAAAACAATTCCAAGCGATAAAAAAAAAAATCAAACATTGAAATATAGAAGAAAAAGTACTAAAAGGAGATAAGAGCGGAGTGGGGGTGGGGGTTGAGAAGAAGACTGGCATTCCTTCAAATGTTCAGATCGTGGCTATTTTTCACCAGGATGAAATTCTGATTAACACCTTTTTCATAAATCCAGATAATTATAATAATGGCCGCCTTATACCAGTAAAATCCTTAGAACTACAAAGATTTCCGTCCTTCGTGATTCTTACGCGGAGGGAGGCATCTCCCGCCTTTTCGGATGACGTAATGTTCTCTGCACAAAAGATTGTGACGTCATTACAAAGAAGGAAAAATATACTTCGGTCACTTTGAAATGTTTTGGTTTGCTTTATATGCTCAGCTCTTCGTGTTTTGACATCTACTAAGTATAAGGAAAAGTTATTTAGTCAGGCGTGTTACGTATATACATGAAAAATTTTCTGAATTTTTAGGTTTTAATTTGCTGTCTTCTCCCCAGCCTTTCTTTCAATCGTCACACGACGCTATGCGGTGTATTTTCAATCCTTGCTACCTCATTCTCACAAATTTTCACGCGTTCTTAATCTCGCAAAAATATGGGAGCTGTATTTTGAGAGCATAAATTTACGCGATTCCGCGAACTGGTGTGCTCAAGGATATTTAACCGTGTGGTTTTGGCATTGCTTTGATCTTTCAAATCCTGATCGATCCTAGGAACTAGTTTCACCACAAGGAGCCTACAAATGGAACATTTGATAACTAAAGTGGTTTTGGTAGATTTACAATTAAGCTTAAGATAACAGTGAATCGAAGGAAGAGTGCGGAGTTGAGGGAGATGGGTGGTAGTCCTTCGACTCCTACCCACCGACCTCCCTCCTCGGAGTGGAGGGAGATGGGTGGTAGTCCTTCGACTCCCAGCCACCAACCTCCATCCTCGGAGTGGAGGGAGATGGGTGGTAGTCCTTCGACTCCCACCCACCAACCTCCCTCCTCGGAGTGGTTAAGTAATTAACTAAAATACAACGACACAAGAAAAGATAATGACACAAGCGGTGGACACCTGTAAAATCTTTCTGGCAAGGCAGCTTTTTTTCGTTTCTTTACTGACTGTTAAATTTCAGTGTTTGAAGCATTTCTCTCATCTTTTCCATTTGCTTCTCACACCTTCTTTACACCTTCTTTCTCTAACTTTAGGAAGCTTAACTGAGTGACAAAGGCTTATGAACGTCTGAACGATGTTTCAGCAATTTTATTTAAGTTAAACGGAAGACAAGCTTAGTCCTTAACACTTTATTTGTGGTAGCATTTTACTTGCTGGTTTCGTCCTCAGATCTTTGTGTTTCTGTTGATAAGATTAAACAATAAATCTATTTAGAAATTTTGTTGAGAAAGTTGTCGTTTTTGCGAGCAAAGTTGCTTTTTTATATAGTTTTTTATAATTATTTGTCAGTTAGCGTACTTTGCTTTATTTACTTGCTATTTCTTTGATATTACCTAGAAAAAATTGAATACATTTGACGTTATGACTGTTGGAAGTTTTCTTCTGTTGCAGCACCCTTTCCCGGAATGAAAAAGTTAAACAAAAAATTAGCTACTAAAGAATTAAACTGTACTACCCACCTTAAATTTATCCCAACATGGTCATCTACACAAGATTGTGGCAGCTTGAAATATATCAGTCACGTTCATGGTTAACCAAGCAATAGGAAGATAAAGGATAGTCATCTAGATAGGAACTGTAAGAAGTTGGTTGTAGAGCATTGGCACAGACGCGCCAAGTTTCTTGGGGGACGTTTTGCCAGGTATGACGACTCAGGACTTGGATCTTTTCCAGCGATCAGTGTCATATCTCAACGGTCTTGGAAATTTTCCAGTTCTGTGAGATAAAAAAAAAAGAATTATGCCTGTTACACTTTATGAGATTAAAGTTAGAACTAATTTTCAGGCAACACCCATCCTTTCCCTTCCTCCAGTAACCCCCCCCCCCCCCCTAGCCCCTAACAAGGCGAGGTACTGCTAGTGTAGTATTTGTATAATAAGATGCGCTTCTGGATTTGCAGTCGATACCCTTTAAGGAAATCTGTAAAGAATGGCTTTTCTTATGCATTTATCTTTGTATTAGAGTTAAGGTAAATAAAATAGTAATATCGATATAGCGTTCTCGACTGAACGTGAAGCTTCAGTTTGTTAATTTGTCATTCTTTTTGTTCTTCGTTGAAAGTGAGATAATACTAAATAGAAATGTGTTATTTGAAGCTACGAACACACTGCAGTCAGAAATTCCTCCAATAGTTATAGATAGAACCTAAAGTAGCACTCTTCTCAGCTTTGAATGACCTGTTGAATGTTTGCAGCAATAAAGTAATATATTGCGAGCTGTTTTATTTTGGAATTTTAATCATGTCTGGTCATTGTTGACGCACAAGAAACTATTGAGCCGAGTAGTGGCAAATCTTTAAGGTGGCTCAAAACAGTCTCCATCACTTTCCAAGACTTAGATTTTGATGGGTCATTATAACCACTCTTTATCACTTGATGCTACAATCTTGGTATCAAAACAAACTACCCAATCATTGGTGAACACCTTGTTATCGTTTTCGTGTCACAATAGGTTACCATAGCAACAGTATAACCTGCTAGAAGCACCCTTATTATAGCAGTCTTAGAGCGAGGGTTTTTAAATGAACTCGGAGAAGATGAAACAGGTTGGAGATGAAAGTGACGTGACTGTAATGGTGCAAAGGGCATCATTTTCGTGTGGCTTGTAGTGCAACATTATTGATTCCTGGCAGATTGAAAAGCGCCCGACGTTGTACGTTGTAGCTCCGATGTTATAAGCTGCAGCAATGTGCTGGGAGGCGGCGTGGTTTAGTGGTTAGGGCGCTGGATTTGTAATCCGGAGGTCCCAAGTTCAAATCCTCCTCCCTCCCATTAGATAGATTTGTGTTTGGTGGTCTCTTCCGCGCTTTGTAGATACCCAACTGGTCAGCCTCCCGCCAGTTGGGATTTTCAACAAGTTTCTGTTTATTTAAAATATCGGTTTGCTTATTTCAGTGTCCACAATTAGTACAGCAGTGCTAAACACTTCGACACTTGAATAAAGTGATTTATTTACTTATTTATTTATTTATTTATTTATTTATTTATTTATTTAATGTGCCACACTATAATTTGATCATGCCACTTTGCCCAACACGTTATTGCAGCTTGCAAGACGAGTCACAATGCGAGCAACAACACTTTTCAACTGCCAATACATTGACTGCTGATTGACACATTGTAAGAAAATGTGCCGTATTACTTCACTTCAGAATTTGATTCTTTCCGATTGTCCGAGGCTGAACCAAACGAACAGAATCATCGATTCCCCCATAATCATGGAATTAACAACGAGAAATTATTCGGTAATTTAGTATTTCAAAGCTGAGCTATTCTTCGGAGCTTTCAAAATGTAACAATTTCTAAACCGTTTAACAGACTCAGAATTGGAAGGTACTGAAAGTTCAAAAACGAAAAGCAAGACCAAGAGGAATAACTACTTAGAGAAGACGGAAAGTTATGAACTTACCCAAAAGAAAAACATCTATACCAGCTTATATCGTTTCACCTCACGGTGTGACCGTTTTACACTTCAATATATTCCTAATCAAAATTCTTACCATGGACGTGAAAGAGCTTTGTTGAAAAAAATCCGCAATACTTTCTTTTAAAGTGCACTGTTGGTATTATTTGTATTGAATAATGCAAATTTTAACGTTAAAAATTAAATCAAGTGCTTTATACTATCCAGGTTATGTGTTTGACTTTAAAAAAATTCTTGCACAAGCTATTGCCCTTCAAAAAGACATGCACAACCTAACCTGGAAAGGTGAAGAAAAAAAAATCTATACTCCAGAAAATTTCCCAACCACCCCCACCCCACCTTCCCTCAAAAAAATAATGGTCAATCCCTAAGCTGCCAGTTTGCAAAATATCGTGATTTGTCAGTGTCTCGCAAATTATTTATATGCCTCATTTTGCCCAGCCTCGTCCAATAATTGTTAACTAGTCTCTTTGTCGTTTCCCGTCAGAGAAAACTTTATCTGAAGGTTCTTTATCTAAGACTATCCGATTTCAGTTCGAATGAACAGCGGTGTTCCAGAGAGGCCTCGCTTCTATGAACAATAGAACAATATGCCTCGGAAAAAAGTTTCAAGGCGGTCGGTAAGGACTTTAGTGACACTTGTGTGTCTGTTTGTCCGGATTAATTCAGTCTCCATGGCACAGCAATTATCAAACAAAAGCGTGATTATTGTTCGCTTGAATGACAATGGAAATTGACAACATTCCAGCACAATTCAATGTCTGAAACACAATAATGCCGACTCAGTGTAATAGATGAAGAAGAGTGCTTCGCATTCGGCTTCTATTTAGCGATATATTTGCCGGTAGTCGCTGATTTACTGAAGACAGAAGAGATGTTCATCACGGTGAGATATGGAGGTAAGGATTCGTTAGCGTGATTTGAGAATTTTAAATCAAACAGAGGGATTAATTCACTTCGTGACCTGTGTGTGTGTTTTGAAGTGCCGTTTCTCACGCACAACTTGGAGAATTTGTCTCTTTTTAACATTTCTTCCACAGATTGTCAAGAAGCTCTTTTTAACCCAAATTGCATGACCAAGGTTCTTCTAGAGGACATCAAGAAAAGATGTCGCCGTGACCGAGACGGTGAGAAGTTTGTTTGTTCGTACATGTTCAGTAGTTGTATGTTGACTTTTTTGTCTTCTTAACTTGACAAGTAGTGTTTGCTTGATGCTCAACTTTGCAAATGTCTTTGGTTTGCAGAAATAATTGACTTGTCAGACGAATCGGGTAATCTGAAAAATCTTCTGGAACACAAGGGTGAATATGCCACACAACTACTGAAGGCTAGGCATTCGTTTATTCTCATAAAAGTTGACAGTGAGTAGTCAGTGTTAACCTTATTCAATTTTTTCTTTTACTCTCTTTACAGAAAGTTCAACTTTGCACGTTCACATCCTTACATAAAATTATTTCCTGAGGAATGAAGTTGTTGTTATTTTAATAACGGTGGCTGAACGAAGAGGGTGGGGGTGGGGGGTGGGGTTAAAAAGTATAAAAATGCCCCAGTGATCAGGATGGAAAAACAGGGTCTCACCCCGGGCCAGAAATTCTTCATGATTATGATTGCAACAATTTTGCAGGACTCTAACATATCACAGTGAATTTGAAGCTTGAACATCCCCCTCAAGCACTAAAAGCCCATGATCATTCTCAATATATTATTGTGGAGCTGACACCATCTTGGATAATATATTATGACAATAGAAATCTTGAAAGAGGACAAACACCTTGTCAGTGTAAGCCTCTGTAAAATGGTAAAAAGGTAAAACCTGCATACGAGCCAAGTGGCCCATCATGCTTGTGCTTGTCCTCCGGTTTCAGAAACATGAAACAACTATATAGGAGCTAGTATTTCTACTTCCCCCAGAATGGGATGCTAGTCCATCGCAGGGCAAACCCGGCATTAAATTTGCTGGTAACCATTTATACACCTTGGTGGAAAGCTCTAGGCACAGTAAGAGTAAAGTAGTGTCTTGACCAAGAACACAACACAATATCCCCACCAGTGCTCCAACCCCGACCACTCAATCCAGAGACAGGCACACTAACCATGAGACCACCGCCAAATTCTAAGGTCCTGTAAGTGCCCATTATTTCCTATTTCCTAATGTTGTATTTCTTTTTTTTTTTGCCATCAAGAAAAAGAAGGAGAAGATGTATCAACGTACACGCCATTGCTCAATGACATCAAGACAATAACATCATCATTTCTGCGTAAGTGCTGATTATTCTTATTTCATTTTACCTTAGGGGATACTCCCTTAACGTTTTGGTGGGGACATGCAGCATGTTTCATGAAACCCTTACCCTATTTCAGACCATTAAATATGTGATTTTTAATACCACATGTCAGAGTTAACCTAAAATACAATATCCTATGTCAGACCTCAAAAATAACTACACCTTTAATGCATACCCCCAGCTAACAGGGAATGGTTTCAATTTACATAAACATTTGAGAATAGCTTCAAATTCCTCAATTATATAGTCTTAATCTAAACAATATACCCACTTCCAGAGTGCAAATCATACTGTATTTCAACAATGGTGAAAATCTATCCCCTATTTCAGAACAAAATGGCTCAAAAATGTTTCCCTTTGGGACTGGACACACCTACCTAGTTTATATAAGGGAATATATCCCCCTCCTGGCAAAAGGGGTCATCTTTTCCAACAGAAAAAAAGACCAGCCGTCATCAAGTTAATTTGATTAAGTCTCAGGAGAGACTAGGGGTTGACCATTCAGCTTTTGAGGGGTGGGGTGGGTGATTTGGTACAGGCACAATTTGTTTTTAAAACCCTTTCATACACCAGGAAATGTTTTTCCAAGACATGTAAATGCGTCTGTATGAAATATTTTCCTCAGTGTAACATGATTTTTTTCGTCAGTGGTCCATCACAGATCTAGTTATGCACACTTCTCTACAGGTTGAGTCTTTTGTAAAGTTTAGGTTGCTTACCAGACCAGTTCTTAATTTTGTTTCCATGGCAAAAAATGACTAGTAGAATTGTTAGGATTCTAATCTCTCAGAAACTACCCCTCTCACTCCTCCTGCCCAGTCAGTTTTGTTAGGTTCCCCCTAAACAATATTGATTGGTACCAATTCAAGTTCTTGGGTGGAAAGAGGCATAGAAAAAGTGAAATGAACACAGCACAGATAGTGACCCCAGCCTACCACAGCCTGGCTCTAAACCTTGTAATGTAGACTTTCAATGTAGATCTGTTATTAATTTAATCACCTCGTTTCTTCCTTGTATTCCGACACAGCGAACACATCAATCAGTTTTTTAATTTTTTTTTTATCTCAATCTTGTAATATAACTGATGCTTTACGGTGTTTAAATAAAGTGTATGCATGCGTGCATGTATGTATCTTTCATCCTTTTTTCACAATGGCCATATACATGTAATTGAGTACTCATCTGGAGTAGCTGTTGTAGGGAATTTCAAATCTGTTTTGTTTGCCACAGAACACCTAACCAGGCCTCAAAGCAGCCTCAGTAGCACCACACCACCGAGTCGCCAGGGAAGACGCAAATCAAGTGGAAACTGGATGAAGGCAAGAACAAGTTTAGCTTTGAGTGGTGAACTGAAAAAGAGAGGAAGAAACAAAAAGTGACAAGGACTGTTATAAAATTTATAATCTTAATAATTTCACTATGTGGAGCAAAAAGTGTGTAGAACATTTATTTTTTTACCCTACATATTAATCTGATAATTTTGAAATATATTGTTCTATTTATTGACTGTTAAGTGCTGTTGGGCAGTGTTGGAACAGCGCTATATAAATTATTTTTATTATGAGTGTTAAATTTATTACATCTTAGTTACAAATAATCCCTCAATTAACAAGCGATCTGCTTTTCCTTTTGTATTGTATTTTATTGCTGTGTGTCTAGATAGCTCTCTCCCCTGCTTAGGGGAGAATGAGAGAAAAAGAGAGGCAGAAATATGGATAAACACCCTCCCCACCCGCATATCCCCTATCGGGCAATTCATGTTCATCCGGGGTGGAATATACTGAATATAAAATCAGGGGTCTTTGGTCCCATTGACGAGGTACTCGTCAAAAAGGGTTTCAAAACTATGACAGTGTCTTTGTTCGGGGCAAACAAAGGGGCAGTAATCACAAAGATTGTCGTATCCAACGAGTTTTCAGATAAAAAATTGTTTGGGCCTTTGTTCGCGCCCAAATGAGTAGGGTGGCTGTATTAACCTGGCCTCATAGGGCGTGTCCATTGTACCAGTAGTGACAATGTCTCTGTCAATAGTCGATTTTTGTCAGGACAATGTCAAAATGAAACTTAAATAAGCGGGCTAAAAGCTTTGAATCCACAGAGATGTAAATAAAGGTTGAGTTTTAATCACGGATTAGTTTGATCGGATATGGAACTAATGGGTACTGCGAATACCCATTCACATCCCCAGTGTTTTTTTTTTTTCTCAGATGTAGTCATTCATATGAATTTGGTACCACCCTAATCATAACACAGCCAAGGAATTTTATAAATCTTTCACTGCTTGCGTAGTTTCAAATGTCAGTATTTTATTCTTTTCGAAAAATACATTAGAGCGTCTATTTTAACACAAATATATTTTAATAATACGTTTGTATATTTCAACAAGCTGTGAATTCATGAAATAAAAAGAAGAGGTTTAGTAAGTTGCTTGTGAACTTATGTTTTGCTACTACGTTCTTTGGTATATGGTTTATAAGAGCCCCCAAAGGTTGGACGCAAAACTCAAAGCCTCCCCTCCCCCAACCCAGACATAACCCCAATTTACATTTAGAATTGCTTTGAAAGGTCGATGCCCTATAGTAGTTCTTGATTGTTAACACGGACTGGGAACCTTGCTTGACACTTTTTACTCTTACAGGTTACATTCTCAGAGAATCTGGCTAATCGTTTGACTATTGTGTGTATTGGGAAGCGCCAGGGCAGTTAGTTAGCCAGGGTCGGCAAAGTATAAGCCGAGTGGCAAAATAAGTGTTTGCCTTAGCATGCATGTGGAGGCGCGGTGGCCACATGGTTCGTATGCTCAACTCCGAATCGGTCCAGGTTCGAGCCCTGGCCGGGGACATTGTGTTGTGTTCTTGGGCAAGACACTTTATTCTCACAGTGCCTCTCCACCCAGGTGTATAAATGGGTACCGGCGAAGAAGGGACCGTGTTAAAGAACAAAAATTGAATATTTTTGGAGAAAACTGTTGTTGGAAACTCTTGATGGAAAAACTCGGTGAACATTTAATTTGCATTTGCCTAGAATAAGCTTATCTCAAAGAGAACGTTTTTCATTAAGTTTCGTAGCTGGTGTTATTTTAATTGGAACGCATGGTTATCTTTATTTGGGCTTAGTGTAATGACCAGGTGAAATGCTAAAATGTATTTTGCCCGACCATTTTTCTGGAATAATTTATTGTTACTGGTGGCATGTTCTGTTCTTAACATAAAATTATATTTCCTTCGATGTAAAAACACAGCAAACCTTACTTCTTTAGTGAAGATTACAGATTTACAATTTTAGCCTATACTAAATATCTCCTAGTAATACTCTAATTAAAACGAAAAGGTGTTATTGCAGAAAACCGCTCAGAAGTCGGTTTCATTCAAAAGAACTTTTTAACACGTACGTTAACACCTAGTTGAATTAATTTCTGTTATTGAAGCTACATACAGTGTTACAAAAGCTTTTGTAAACTAAAACTAAAACAGTTATGATTTTCGTGAATATATCTGATAACGTTATGATATAGCGAAAAAGTTACATCGGTTTTATTTGAAAGTAGGATATTGCGTGGATCAAAGCAAATCATAAGTTCACTGATGGCTTTTAACGGAGGTAATTGTTTACAACTCGGAACGATGTTTTCGATATTTCTATAAAAGTCATCTTCTAGAACAGAGTGTTTATCGCGGTATATCAGAAAGTGAGATTCGTGTTCAATTTGTTCTGATTTGTTTAGATTCACAAATAGGGCAGAGTCTGTTAACCCTTGGAATTTGATCATATCTACTAGTTTCAATTCTTAGTTTGTGATTGCCTCTCCTACATTTCACTAGTTCTTTTCTTTCGCTTGGCTTGCTTGTTAGGCCTAAATAAGAGGAGGGAGTATAATCGTAAAATAGACAATAAAAACTGAATGAATATGAGAGAAATGAACAGGCAAACGAACGCAAAGCAAACGAAAGCCCGGGCGAACAAAAAGACGGCTGAGAGTGCAGAGTACATCTGTGCTGTGAAACGTCTTTTTAAAATCAAAACGAATAAAAGGTCTTTTTTTAAAACATTTCCCGCCATTTCGCTTCAGGTAGTTTCAAGAAAGCCCCTTGGGTTGTCCACGCATCGCGCGAGTAACATCCGCGGAAGAACTGAGTACCATGTCTAAAAATAACTTAGAGAGATTACCTTGGGTATACGGCCTACATGGCGCATTCACCTCTCTTACCTTAATCTTCTCTTGGTGAGATGCCCCTTACTAGAGATAACACACACACATCTTTGTGTGCGGGAAGTCTTTGCTAATCTCAAGCTGTATTTATGTATGTGCAATCTGTAACTGATAAAAGCATGATTCTAAAGACTCGATGCGAGATGTCCCTTACCAAAGAAGAAACTAGTCAATCAATCAATTTTTTTTTTTTTTTTTTTTTTAACGAGGGTAACATTTAATATTTGTAAAACTAATGAATTTGTAGCTCTCTAAAAAATATTAAACATTTGCAATTAAAAAGTTAAAAAGTGTTTTGTGTTCGGGAAGTGTTCTTTAACCTGCAGGCCACAAATGTGTTTGTGTGTGGTCAGGACTGGTCAGTGCTGCCCTTAAAACGGGCGCTGCAACAGGATTTTTTAGAATTTTCCGGCTGTATCCTATGCTTAATAACGGTCTGACATTTTTTGCCGCTTTGGCGATTTACCCTAAATCCCTGTCGGTATTTAGTGTATTATAGATAAAAATAAAAAGAATCAAAGGAATTTTGTTCGTTCGTGCTGAAAGTGCTCTATAATCAGTGATAATGCCTCGTTTCCGTTATCCTTGATCTTTTTCCGTTATCCGTTATCAAAATTCTTTGGCACACTAACGAAAGAAAGGTTGTTTATTACATTTCAGACCACGTCAAAGTAATCTTCATGACATCCTAGGAGTCTCAAATGCCTCACTCGCTTTCAGTCAATCCTCTTCGTTCCTGATGGAACATAGGTCGTCCATTAGTGCCCGCCAATTGACACCATCTTGAGCAGTGCGTTTCACTTCCCGCCTAGCGAGCTGTCTCTCCTCCAGCTATGCTATTCGATTCTTGAGTTCCTCCAGGTGTTCTAGGGTCTCCCTCTCTTGCGTTTCCGCTGACGAGGGTTCAAATGCGTTACCTCTTTATCATATTTTCATTCTTTATCTCGTAGCAAGGCCAGGAACACACAAGCACCTCCGTCATTTTTAAGGGTAACTTCCTTTTTCCATACACTGCATCTTTTTATCCACTGCGTTTCCACCTTTTTCTGTAAAGTCCATCTGCTAAAGGTTAATCCAAATAACATCAAGGATGTGTTAGGGCGGGTTTTATTTGAATGTCGTAAAACCAAAACCAAAGTAATCGCTCTGTTCAAGTGCAAAACACGGGCAATACAGAGAACCAGTCAAAAATCGAAGCAAATACACGTAGCTGACGCAAAGCGCGGGAAAACGTGTGCGAGTGAGTCACGATTGGTTTTGGTTTTACCTCTGATTGGATAAAAAAGTGGCGGGAAATTTTTAAGCCAATCGCGTAGCGTAGTAACGCAAAACCAAGTCAACTGAATCCTGTGTGCATCAAAGTAGACAGGTCCACGGGCTGTAACACGAAGTGCTAACATCAGTCGAGTGAAAACTGCTCTAACAGATTGAATTTGAATTTGAATGCTAAATGCCTGTTTTGGAAGAATACCGTACTTCTGTCCTTGACAACACGATCAGCACTGTATGGTATGTTTATAAACATATGGTTATATAAACATATCAAAGTACACAGCTGTTAATGGTTGTTCTTTACACATGGCTCGGATAACTGGAACAGACAAGAGACCGTCCTGTAACTCCCAAAATGATCGGTAGCACTAGGTACATGCAGGATAGGAAAAGCTCCCAGCCAGTTGTTACTGGGAGGAAACCGCAGAAATCAAAGTCGTCCGCTTTTGATCAGTTTCAGTTAAGGTGTTTGTGTTAGGGAAGTGTACTTTAACCTGCAGGCTACAAATGTGTTTGTGGGTGGTCAGGACTGGTCATTGCTGCCCTTAGCCGGGCGCTGCAGCAGGATTTCTTAGAATTTCCCATCTGTATCCTATGCTTAATAACGGTCTGACATTTTTTTTCCGCTTTGACGATTTACCCTAAATCCCTGTCAGTATTTAGTGTATTATAGATTAAAATATAAAGAGTCAGAGGAATTTTGTTCGTTCGTGCTGAAAGCGCTCTATATCAGTGATAACGCGTCATTTCCGTTATTCTTTTAATCTTTATCCTGAACCGACTGCAATTCGCCACAAAACGATAAAATTATTTGGTACGTAACAGAAGAAAGATTGTTTGTTACATTTCAGACAACGACGTAAAGAATCTTCATGGCAGCCTAGGAGTCTCCAGTGCCACACCTCTTGCATTAGAGACATCCTATATTTTCATTTGTTATCGCGTAGCATGGCCGGCAACACACAAGCACCTACGTAATTTTTTTTTTTTAAGGGAAGCTCCCCCCTCCCCTCTTCTAGGACCTTACCGATGGTTCATTGTACTCAACAACTTCCACTTAAAAGGATCTAAGAAGGGTCGGATAGCTGATTATCAAAGGAATGACTTCATACGAGTAGGAGAGAAGTCTTGATGTCGCTTCACGCATTCTTTTTTACATTTACGCTTAACGTTTCATGCTATATTTCCCTCTACTTCATTTCACTTATCATACTCTTCATGTTTTCCTCCAATCACCTATCACAGATATAGAGGATATAACACAGCGGCGCGGAGATGTGAACTTTATTTTCGAGTGGTAAAAACAACATTTTGCGAGTAAAAGCCGATGAAGAATATAGAAAATACGCCACTCGGGTCCCGGATGTAGTGACGTATGAAGTTTATAAGTGGTGTATTTCTATACACTGTATTTTATGTTGACTTCGTTTCCATCTCTTTCTGTACACGTATGCATGTTAAGTCCATGTGTTAAGGGTTAATCCACATTACATCAATTATGTATTAGGGCGGTTAGTAATCGCTCTGTCCAATTACAAAACATAGACAATCCAGAAATCCAGTCAAAAATCGAAGCAAATACATGTAGCAAACCGCGGGAAAACGTTTGCGAGCGCGTCACGATTGGTTTTGGCTTTACACAGTTATGATTGGATGAAAAAGTGGCGCGAAATTTTTAAGCCAATCGCGTAGCGTAGAGCAAATTAAGTCTGCGTGCGTGAGTGAAAGTTGTACACTAAGTACGCGAACTGAGTACTTGCGACAGTCAAGTGAAAACTGCTCTAACAGATTGAATTTGAATTTGAATGCTAAATGCCTGTTTCGGAAAAATATTTTTGCTTCTTGACAAGGCTGTCATGTTTATAAACATACGTTGTTTATATAAAAATAACAAAATACACAAATGTTAATGGGTTGTTCTTAGCCCGTGTACATCCGCCCCCTCTCACAGGCTAGGCTGTGACTACCCGAGATGACTAAAGATACAAGAGACCATACTTTGATCCCAGAATGATACGTAGCACTAGGCTAACTCTAGGTACATGTAGGCAGGAAAAGCTCCTAGTGAGCTGTTACTAGGAGGTTTCCAGCGCAGGAAACCGCAGAAACTCAAAGTCGTCCGATTTTGATCAGTTTCAGCTACCCAGACATATCCGTGTCTAGGTGATACCCCCATGCATGATCTGAGCAAACAAGATTGATGAATTCACTCGTGGTGTAAGTTTGATCACTGAAACTCTTTTGTTCAAGGCAACTGTCTCATGAGGAAGCTTTATGAACTGCTCCAACTTCAACTGCATTTGTTCTTCTAAAATATATTCCTTGCTAATTCCGCTATCCAGAGTGGGAACTAATGCCAAGTGATACGACGAAAGCCGTTTGAACTCCGAACTGTCCGTCAATTCCTTATTTGCTTAAAGCTCGTTCTGTGTCGCCGCCAAAGCTGTTGAAAGAGACGTCTGTAGCCTTTCACACCATTATGTAAGCACGGTCTGGTGTGGTATTTACCGACTTGCTTGTTTTTGATCGGAAATAAATGAATTTTTCACTTTGTTTGTTTTTGCAAGCAAGAGAGGTGACCACGGTGGCATTACTTGAAAGTCCTGGGTCGCACTCAGCTATCGGAGAGTCCATTGCGTGCAAGCTCTCGATACATTTTATCGGCAATACCGTAAATTATGTCAAATATTAATCTTCAAATAGTTGGCTGTTTATGTTGGTGGCCGGTGCGTTTCGATGTTCGCTGCACTTTGTCGTTCACACATCTTCACCTCAGACAGGCTAGAACACATGCCAGAAAAACGTTTTGCCAAAGCATTCCTGAGCAATTGACCTTTAAACCCGCCATCAATTACATTTCATAGAAATGAACTCATGAAATCATTTTTAGCCATCAAAAAAGAGAAAGAAAAAGCAAATAAAATAACCCCCCGAAACAAATTTAGTTGCCGGAAACAGGAAATGATAATATTTACCCGAGTCATACCAAAATTGTAGCGACGAAAAAAACTATCTCGTGAGGAAGGAGGCATACTTGACGAAGACGATAAGGCAATAACCCCAAGAAGGACCGTAAGGAGTGGATTAAACGAAAATTGATTGGCTCATTCGCGAATTGATGTGTTTGGACCACTGGTGTTCTTTTATGTAATCCGTCAAAACAGGACTCAATCTCCGAAGGATGACCTCTTTGAAAAGTAGACTAGCATTATCAATCAAAACCTTTTTCTACAAGCAAACTCGTTTCTGCTAGGATGAGAAGAGACACAATGGCTCAGCACGACTTAAATCATTTCAAAGGACACCAAGGTAGCCAGTCATTTCCGGTATCGTCAAGAAAAAGGCCTCTGACCTGTTG
Source organism: Orbicella faveolata (assembly GCF_042242905.1). NCBI lineage: Eukaryota > Metazoa > Cnidaria > Anthozoa > Scleractinia > Merulinidae > Orbicella > Orbicella faveolata. The sequence goes on from NW_028301553.1 coordinate 5,929,702, forward strand.
TGTTTTGTGCGTGTTTTCGCAAACTGAACAAAATCTTCATTGAAAAATAACCCCAAAAATTCAAGACACGCTCTTGTGTTATCTTTTCCCTAACACACACTCACACGATATCAGCAGAAACACGGAGCAGGCTTTAGCTCAATCAAGCAGAAAGTTATTCCAATACTTTTAGTACATTGAAAAAACAAAAGTGCAAAGCAGCGGTATTGAACCGTTTATTCTCAGCTATTTGCATGAATTTATACTACCAAACTACTTTTGATATGGCTGGTCCCAGAAAGCAAGGGTTTAGAGTACAAACAAAACACGTTGACAGTTTGTCCCAGTTGGCGAGGTGGAAACTTACGGTTGGCAGACTTTAGAGCTGTTTAATCAAATGGTAGACAATTCCTCGCCAAAAATTTTTTTTCCCGCGTGTCGAGCGGGAACGAGTTCCGCTAGGATGACTTAATGCACCATAACAGATACCGTATGATATTAACTCCCGAGGCGATAGGAAAAGTTTTCGTGATGAAGTAAGGACCGAAAAGCTGCCTTCCAGGATCTAATTTAGCCATGTTATTAATCATTTGTATGACCTCCACGGGAATCTACAAAAAAAGTTGACAGAACATGTTTCCCAAGAAACATTTTTCGCATTCCACACTTAAGACGTATTCCCACGGGATAAGATTGTAAACATAGCGCAGCTCTAAATCCTGTGGTAAGTGTACTTTGTAAAAGAGGCTCTTGCTCATAAAAAGCAAAAAAAAAAATTAGCATTGACTAAGACCTAAGGAATTACTTTCGGATCAAGTTCTGCCCCTAGACGCGGGCATTAATTCGACGGTTCCTGTCGAGGGAACCTAAACGCCGCTGTCTTGTTTTGGACCGTCAAAACATCGTTAACAGACACCGCAAAAGAATCTGCAGAACAACTTTGATCCAATGAACTTTATTGGCATGTAACAACCTTTGAATAGATTCATTTTTAATCTCGAGATATCGAGCTTTGTCACTTTGGAAATAAATGAAATACAAACATCATTTACAAATGTGGGTGTATGCTACAAGAGTTAAATCTTTTCCCACAACAAAATACAACTCATTTACACCTTTAACTTTTCTCTTCTTATATATTTATAGATATTTATAATTTCAAAGACACTTTCACAAGTGCTATAAACAAATGTGTGAGCGTACGACACACCATATACATACAGAGAATATGAAAAAATATTTAAGAAATTAGAAGTCTACAGAACACGTCGACGACTCTCTCTGTCTCTTTCTTGTGGTCGAGTTCTTACGATGAATAGTATTCGGCTTCGGATCATCTTTCTTCTTTTCTGTTGAAGTAGGAGATGTGACGAGCAAAAATTCCAGATATGGTTGAGAGAGGATGATTGCAGCTTGGATTGACAAGACACGCTCTTGATTTTTCAGCGCGTCGAATAAATCCCAGTAAACACTATGTTCCCACAAATGCTTCGTAAAGCACACTTTACTTTTATACAACTTTCCTGCGAAGGAGAAAAAAAATAAAGAAAAACGGCCGGCCTGATTAGACAAGTTCCTTTTACCTTCCTCCTACCTTCCTACTCCGATATTAAATATGTCGACAATTTTGACAATAAAATAAAATATGAAAAAATAATAAATAATAATATCGAGAGTAAGAAAGAAGTTGAACCAAATCGCCGGGAGATCTCGATTTATTCAATGCCTGGTTCTTGCTCGGTTTTGATGCCTGAAAGCGGAAAAGTTTAACCCAATGAGGAGAAAGTTCCGGGATGACTCATTTGAAAGCGAAACACGAGGCGCCTCACATGACACCGAGCGTGAAATTGCTACAAAATTTATACGAAAATTGTCACAAGTCCTCCAGTCTGTAAAGGCCAAAAAATTATCTCAGATCATGGCTCAACATCTTTTTAAACAATCTAAGAGCGAAAAAATAACATTTTCTTTGAAACATTCCCTAAAATGCAGGTCTCGACACAAAATCCCTCATAACTCTAGGTCATTTGTTTGCCCACCTAAATAATTAGTACGGAGCGTAGTAAAAATTGAAAAAAAATTCTTAAAATTACAATTTTACGCGAAAAGAGAAAAAAATGCTACAGAAATCTGATTATGTGTGGAAGCTATTAGGATGGCGTGAGTAAAGGCTCCTCTGACCGACTAGCGTAAAAAAATTTGGAATTATTCGTTGACTACACATGTAAACACGACAGTCGTATTTGAATGAAGATTTTATTTAGCGGCGGCGAAAGTGCGATTTACTCCGTTCACAGCCCTAAAATAACCACAGTAAAAATGGGACGCGAGGAAAGAAATTGTACTTACCACAAATAGAGCAATTAATATCGTTGCCTTCGATGGAATCATACTCGCGCAGAACCTCGATAACTCCTTCGAGCTCCAAAGTTCGCTGGTGCGGCGTTGTAGCCGAACTCCACTGGTTAGGAAATCTTGCTTTCTTGCGGCGCCCACCGGCTTCTACGGACTCCAAAACCTCTCTGCTATCTATGGTAGACTCTGGCATATTCTCGCATCAACAGTGGATTAAAACAAACGCTTTCAGTGGAACGAATTGCAGCCAAACTTTGACTTGGTGGGTGGGACGCAACAAAAATTTTTTTTCCAGCTTTTCCACGAGGTCTCAAAAATACGAGCTATTAGCATTTTGACAACAACAACAGAGTAGCGAGACGCCGCGTGATTGGTCGAGATGGGAACAATGAAATGGAGTTGAATGGCAAACACTACACATGCTAGCACGCTGATTGGATCAAGTGACAAGCAGACGCACGTGACTTCATTCCATGAATGGCGTTTCCCGCGAAAAAATAACGAGAAAATTGGCGCGAATAATGCCGCTCAGCATCACGGTACAACAACAATGGCTGAAAGGCCGAGAATTCTACCCGAAAGGAAATTTCCGTTTTTTCGGAGTGACGAGCTGGCCCTCAAACCTTGTTATCGCGTGAGATTTGAAAAAATATTTACGTCAGTTCGTTCCTTTGGGGACAGGCCAAATCAAACAAATCACATTCAACTCGGGATTTACGTACGTTTTATGTTACCAGCGTAGGCAACTGGTCACGAAAACAGGGTTATCACAGGGACCGCTCTAAGGCTTAAAAAGTTTGTTCTAAAGAGTCGCGCCAAAAAATTAGGAGTCACCGGAATCTCCTGTAGACAGCTGATAACTAAAGCTCTACTACGTTTTGGGTTTGAATTTCGTCGGCTTAATTCAAAATTTTGAAAAAAAAAAAAAAAAAATTAACGCAATAAAATTCCAAACAAAAAAAATCAGATTTCGAAAATATCGCGACAAAATTTACGTTGACGCGAGCTGGTGACTTGCACGTGGCCACAGGTAGCCGTAAAGAAAATACTTTGTTCTGTTTACTGTTCATACTGTAGCCAACAGTAACATTTAGACTGTAGTGTCCTGGTTTATGATGTCGTAGAATGACGTGCGCTGAAAATGGAAGCACAGAAAAAAGAAATCCGCTACGTTCATGTGGTATGGGTGAACGCCGGCTCCCTGGAGCTGGCCTTGTGCCACCTTTATATACATGTAGCACTTTGTTGCTTATAAAAAAACAAAGGATCGTTCCCATAAACTCGGGAAAAAATCAAGACAAGTCGTTAACACAATAAGACCCACAAGTCGTCGTTTCCTTCGTTTTCTTAAAAGAAATCGAACGTCATGTTTTGAACTTTTCGCAAAGAAATTAGAGAAAGAACTGGATTTAGCGCGTTGCAGCGACGATTCACGTCAGAGGGAGTCGACAAAGCCTCGTGCTTTTCATTCCGACCGAACACAGACGCTTATCTGAGTAATACATTTAGAATTTTCCTCTCTCTCTTCTCGACAATTGTGTGGAGTTATTAAATGGATTCTCCATGCGCTGAGCTGGGCTCTGACCACCATGATTGACACGGTGTTTCAAAGGTGTCATACACAAAGTGACGATAAAAAAGCATAGAGAAATACACTTGTCGAGGATATAATACGAAACAGCTGGACTCTTCAAGGCTTTTTCACAATGAAACTCGGAGAGCAGTGGAACCCGGCTTTGGGGCTTTTTTAAATTTCATTGTCTGTGAAAGCTTAATTTGATCGGCAAAGCTGTTAAATTATTCCAGTTTTCCATCCGTTCATTCAAAGGAGAGAAAGAAAATAAGTTGTGACAGTGTGTTCCATTTGTCATCTCGTCCTTGAAAAGCCGTTTAATGTCGAAATCGTCATCAAATTTCACCACAATGCAAAGGAGAATAAAAGATAATCGTATTTCAGACAGAAACTTGTCTGTCAGCTAATGGACTGAGCCATGGTTGGCCTATTATCATGAACTAAGTGCTTTTTAAAAATTTTTTACACGAAGCAGGTGTTACTGAATTATCCATAACAAACACATTTCAGATCACGTCATGGCTACTAAACCATGAAGACAATTCTCTCCTTTATAAATTTATTGACTGCATCGTCTGCTTTCTAACTATCAGAGGTCTATTCACTTTCTTTCTTCATTATAAAGGGGAGGTTTTACACTTCAAGTGTACTGCGGTTTTTAGATGTAATTTTAAGGAACATTCCCATCGAAGCATTGGTTATCCTCTTTTTTGAAACACACTTCAACCTCCATTTTTAATTAAGTATATCGTCGAGGGTTTTTTTCTGAAGTCATAAATAGGCTTGATCTTGTATAACCAAATCACGGTTTACCAAATTGACGGCGAAAGTGCGCTTCCACAGAAAGAAAAACTGCAAAACAAGGAACATTTTTTCCGTTAGAAAACTGTATGAAATAATCCGAGGGCAAAATGAATCCCAAATTTCCTGTAGACACCACCAAAACAATTAGCATAAAAACGAATTTATCGTCACAAAAATCAAGTGTGAGCAGATGACATGTTCGTTTATTTCGATTCATTCAGTTGCAGATGGACTGAAGAAGGCAAGTTTGGACTCATCTTGTCTAGCCATAATCAATTTACAGGTCTGAAATGGTGTGATCTACAGATCAAAGTTTCCATGTATTCGTGTGAACAAGTTTGCCTATTTTCTATTGCCTATTTGCTTGTAGCGCGCGACAGCCAATGTAGCAAAAACACATGACCTGTTTTTTCGGCCGACAAGCCTTTAGGGACTCGAGAGAGTGGCGAAAACCAAGCGCAAAATCAAGCCTCCTTCATTGCTAAACCACGAAAGGCTGTCCAGAAAGTTGTTTCAGTAGTAAAGGAAATATTAACGTGCCAAAAGAAAAATTTGCCAGACTCCAGACTTGATTTTGACTCACTTCACTCAAACACTTTTGCATTCAAAGGTTGCTAATGCCTAAACGAGAAAAGCAAAATATGCAACATACAACTTTCAGAACTGTTAATCGTGGTACTTATCGTGCACAATACAGAGAAAAAAATGTACAGCGACTTGTATTCGCCAAAAACTTTAAAAGAGACAACCTTGTCCGCGGGTTCAAGCCGTCGAAAGTTTCTTTGCTTTGTTTTTGTTTTTCTTTCTTTTAACACACGTGAAAATGGCGTGTCATTTGAAGTAGATCCTCATGGTAGCCTTGACTGACCTTTCCGAAACAAATTAGCGAACTTACGTTACATGATAAACATTCACGAAAATTAATAGGTATTCGGAGGTTAAAGAGAAGACACAAGTAACGTAATACAAACAAACTTATCGCAAAGCCGTCAAAAGTGATGTTTTGCAGTCAAGTTACGAACGATAGTGACGAAAGTTTTGTGCCCAGAATGTACTACCGCACTCGGTTTGTGTAAACAATCACAAATGTTTCCTCTCGATTAAATCGCTTATTTAAACTGTTGAAACTGCCGCTGGCAGTAAAATGAATTCTCGAGGCTTTAAAATAGCGGAAAAGATTTGCCAGGAAACACAATTTTTTTTATCAGGTCTCTCCACTGGAAACTAGTTTTACACTTCGGTTTTATTTACAATATCAACAGTGGCTACCGCGATTAGGGATTTCCCGCCAAACCAAGGACACACGCGCAGTGAGAGATAATAACATAAGAACTGTGTTAGTACAATAGAAGTTGTAAGTTGTAAGTTGTAAGTAAGCGGATTAAGAAACGATTTAGCAAGTGACAAAATAAAGAAACACTAACAATTATAATAATAATAATTTCTTTATTCACTTAAAATTATACTTTAGCACTAAAATACCTGAAAACAAATTCACTTCCTAACAACCCCGGGACGCAAGTATGTAAACAGTGACTTTTGCACAGCACGGCGTATCTAAGATTTCCTTTCTTTTCCCGTCTCCCCTTAAAACTACTTTACCATTCCTCTGTCAGGGGGAGGGGGGTTGGTAGTGGTGGAGAAAGTACAGCAGGGAGGAGAGGGGGGAGGACAAAGAGAAATGGCGTGATGAACAAGTTACACTGATCGTCTACTACACAAGCGTGCCAAGTGTTTCAGCCAGTAGAAAGTTAAAACTATAATGCGCAGGCCTTTTTACTAGTCTTTCAAAACCCTGAACGAAAAGAAAAACCGTTACGACAAAGAAACTGGCATCGAAGAAATATCGTGACATGAGGCAATTACTGATAAAAGAGGCAATTTAGATATTTATGCCTATACGAAAAGGCATTTGCCACGATCACTTTAAAATTAGAGAAGACAGCAGTAAGATATATATAGATTCACAGAATCCACGTGCCCTGCATAGAGACAATGATATGCATTGAATAATTTATTATGTCGGTGTTCGTGTTTGCATTTCACTACTTCTGGAAATGATCTGTAAAGGAAAAAAAGCTTTGTACCTCCTCGAAGTGCCATGGGGGCGCTAAAAACCGATTATACTTAACTTTGTTTATGCGACCCTTGAAGTGGATGGCTCATTATTAAGAGCATCGACTAAAACTAACTTACTATCGTTCTTGCGTTTGCTGCCAAAAAAAAAAAAAGAAACGACAAAAATATCTTGGATAATTACAAGACCCTCAACCGTACAACCACGAACACAAAGTTAACTGTCGCGTGTTTAAAAATACAGCCTGGAGCAATCTTTTCCCGACAGTATATAATTACCTATTACGTTTTTTTGAATGAACTCGATGTTATCTTTGCACGGAAATGTCACAGTGTCCAAAAAAGGAAAAGGAAAACTGCCGTTGTTTGTTTTTACGTGCGATCGTGAAAGATAAAACTAAAATTCCGCGGTCACAGAAGTCAAGCAGCGGAAACGACTCAAAAAGGCCGCCGCCACAACAATATTGCTTGGTCTAAATTATTTTGAGGGGCAAAACAATTCCTAGAAAGAACTTTTGTCCTACATTGGCCTGAATGTGGCCTGTTTCATTCGCGTGCAACCTTTATTAATATTTTCTTTCCAGTGCACAAAACGTCCAAAAACACCCCCAAAACCACTTTTGCTTAGATTACATATGTCATTTATGCATTCTCGAACTATACCCACTTGCTGAAAACAAAGCTATAATCCGATAAGTCACTTGGCTGAACGCTAACATCGATGAAACACTAATAGATTAAATAATCTAAACACTGACGCAATTTAGCGCCCGGCTAGTCTGTTGGAAAACGTGATTTTTCCCGGCTAAGACTTTGTGCATAGTCGGCAGACATAAATTCAATTAATAGCATGAGATGTCGTCTTAAATTCTGCTCGTTAATTTTTCCCGCTCGCCTATTTTAATCAAAATGTTGTATGACATTTCCACGAACTCATAATCCAATTCTGAACGATTCGCTCCAAACCAAAATCGAAAAGTTCGCCAAAGGGAAATGCCCAACCACGCAGATTTATAGTGTATAAAATCCTTCATGCCTGCGAAGGATACTAGCCCTTTCGCGTTCATAACAAACTGAAAGGAATGAAACGAAATGATCGAATTCCAGAGGAAACCTTCACTACTTGGAACAGCATTTGCGAAAATCTACGCACCCTATCCCTCCAAGACTAAATTACCCTCTGCCTACTCTCCTCGGGGCAGACTCCACACGGGGGACGTCTATCACACTACAGACATTTTAACCGTAAACTCTCACTGAATCTCCCCCGTTTCTCGCAGACAACATCTGCAATTCCCGGCAGAGATAATTGTTTCCACATTCCAAGTTAGACTGACATAAAATGAACAAGGAAAGGGCACGCGCGAACTCTGACAGTTATGCGAATAATGCATCCCTAGATATCTACCCTTTTGCCTTCTTGACGAAAGGATTGAACAAAATCGTGGGATTCAAACGAGAAGTTCGTTATCAAGCGTTCTATTTACTAAACGCCAGGTATCATTCCACCTCCAAAATTGAAAACGTCCGCTGCCATTTTTCCACGGGGCAGTCTCCACAGTAAGACAAGTCAGTCCAACTTAAGGGTTGTCCCACCACACACACGTTTCAACACTGACTGTCTACGCTCATGCCGTATCAACCGTGACTCTTGCCAACATTTGCGACTCTCATAGACGATAATTGAGAGCAGATCCCACGCTAGCCTGTCCTGAAAAGAAACACGAAAGGACGCGAACTCTGACAGCTATGTGAATGATGCTTACAGAAGAGTTTCACCCTTTTTTTCTATTTTTTTTTCTAAATGTTTCCTACAATACTTCATAACTCGTACTTTATTTTATAATTTACCAAATCCCTAAGCACCCTCTCTCTCTCTCTGTCTAAAGCGCCCAGTCTCCTCTCCTCTCCCCTGGCAGATAAGCGACCTTTTTGTGATGTCTGTCAGACCAAAAACGTTTCATCTGTACTCGCCTATTCCAGTTATCTTCCACGTTTCTCATTTCTAGACAACATTTGCCAATCGCATTAGCAGATCGCCCGTTAGACTGACAAAAACATGAAAAGGCAAAGGACACGAACTCTAAAAGCTATGTGAATTATGCATCTACTACAGATTTACCCTTTTCCCTTCGTGACTATACAACGGTTCGACATGGTCGGACTTCTAACAAAACTCAATCAGCCGGTACACTCTTTACCAAGCCCTAAGCACTTTCTCTCTAATATGGAATTCCCCACTCTCCTCTTCTTTCACGGATAGGCTCACATTTTTAAGGTGTCCGTCCAAGCAAACACTTTACAACTGTACACGCTCATTCCAGTTATTTTCCCCTAGACAACATTTGCGAATCCCATTAGCGGGATTAGCAGATTCCACGTTCGACTGGCCAAAGACGAAAATAGAAAGGACACGTACTCTGAAAGCTATGTGAATGATGCGCGTATATTACATATTTCCGCTTTTCCCTTTATGACTAAAGAATGGTCAAAATGGTCAGATATCTGTCAAAACTTCGTCACCAATCGTTCCATTTACCAAACCCAAGCACTGTCTTTTTCTAAGTTTGGAATTGGCCGCTCCCATTCATCTCCCCTTGCCAATGAGCTAAAATGCCTGTCCAACTAAACACGTTTAAAACTTTTTCACTTTCGTGTAAACAACATTTTCGATTCCCAGCGGAGATAATTGATTGCAATTCGCCATAAAACGAAAAACAAAAGGCCACGAACTCTGACAGATGTGTGAATAACAACAACTCTTGTTTCGTTCAGTTTCCGAACCTCCCTGCTTGGAATATGAAAGCAGGAATGTTGGAAAACTTCTCCAATTTAACACTTTAGCGATGCCAAAATGTTCCTTGGCTGAGATAAGGTTACCTACTGGGATTCGTCGCGCGTTGGCATTTTGCTTGCGAAGGCAGAGAGAATAATTTTAAGCCGATAAAGTGATTTTACGCTCATGTGAAAAGAATTCGCGCCAGATGACGTCACGCAATCAGTCCACCTCAAAAATAGCAGTAACTAAATATTTAATTCCGAAATACGGCTTGCAGGGCAAATTAACATCACTGTCTGGTGTTAAGCAATTTTGCTTGAATATTGATACTACACAGGGACAATTTAAATTGCTAAATTTAAGATAATTTGGGGTAACTTTGACCCCACAGCACGCAACTTGTGTTTTTCTAAATTTCAGTGATACTCGGACAAGAGTGCTAAAAAGCGTTTTATCACATCTGGCTCAAATTTAAAAAATGTGGCTCTAATTTCTAACCTTCTGGATGAAACACTGGTAGCTTTCGTGTACGACCAAGCAAGCAGTGTTTCATGTGGTATGGTTTCCTTTCTATACAAAGTGGTTTTAAGTATGTGGATGTAATCATAGCGTGTGACCAATCAAATGAAAGAACTACACCGTCGCTCTGTTGTTTTCAATATTTTGTACGATAACTTTTGTTTTGTTTTCTCTCTAATTTCATACTTGGCCATTCTTGCAAGTTAAAAGGGTTAATCTCTTTCACCTCGAGGAGAAACGTCGCTTCGTTCCATCACGTTCATTCATTAAAAAAAATTACAAATCTTAGTAAAAATATTTACCCTTGAATTTTTTGGGGGTGACCACCATAGCTGCTTATTTTTAAAGGAGGAGGAATACTACAAAGCATAGTGATCGAAATGAAAATCATAAGCTGTACCTTCTTACATTAATATCAAATATTTAATTACTCTACGATTTCTCGGTGTAAGAGGATACTCGTGATTTATATTCAAAAGAAATTCTCTTTGTAAAATTTGTTACTTTGAGGTGGCGTTCAGAGGATCATCGAAGATACTTGGAACGTCATCATCAAATATTGAAGCTTTGGCTTTCTTTTCTGTTTTCTTCTTTGCTTTCGTCGTTGTCTTCTTCGCTGTCTTCTCTGCAGCTTGCTCGTCTCCTTAAGAAAGACAAAGATTTATTGTATAACTTGGTGATGCCAAGATTCTGTTCATCACTACAGCTGTCAGCGGTTTCTGTGTAAACGGGCATGCAAACAAGGCAGTCGCCTGCATGCCTCGTTTTTCATGTAACAGATCACAGGGTCACCAGTTATGCCACATGGATCGAGTCCAAGGGAGGGACAATCACTCCCCTCCCTCCCCCCGACCCATCCCTCTTGCCCGCTCCGATACCTTTCTTCGTGTGAACAACGCGCGTAAGTAGCGATCTTGTCGAGTTGTTAACCCCGAGGAAGATAAGACTAAAATATTTCCACCAAGGTTTTCTAAAGTGTCCTTTCCTTTGAAAATTCCAAGAAGGTCCTTGAGGTAATGGTTACTTCATTTTATTGACTGGAAAATCAAAAACATAAATTGCGCTAAATGGCCCCTCATTTTTCCTCTTTTAAGTCATCGTTGGACGAAATCTGTGCCGTTAAAAGTTGGGAACATCTCATCTTACCATGAAACGATACGATGCCTTCAGACACAAAATCTTCATTTGCTCCGCTGCGCAAAACACCAGCAAAGCAGTGAATAAAGTAAACAAACCGAAAATAAAACAACACGAAAAAAAAACAAAAAAAAAAACACCACGAACCTCCGGCTGCGGCCTCTTCGGCGAAGATGTCATCCTTAGGAGCAGTAGTTGCAGATTTCTTCTTTTTAGCTCCTTTGGGTTTGCTTGGTATATCACTGAAGATGTCGCCCGAGTCTCCGAACAGGTCGTCATCGCCCAGCGGTTTCACCACCTTCCTCACCTTACGAGTTTCCGCTTTCTTCACTGAGAATAATTCATCATCGTCGTCCTATAAACAAACACGATAGAAAAGACATTACAACCTGTGATGTGGCGAAGAGAAGAAGACCGGCGTTCTTTTCGTTAGTTATTTAGCGTGAAATAACCTTCAAACAAAACGGTTGCTTTGACAGGTTTTTGCTCGTGATCAGACACTGGTGGATTTTCGGAAGCATGTAGAGCAACGAAGGCGGATGTATACGGGATAATTTTATGTGAAATCAAACCTCAAAATAATAGTTTACTAAGGTAAAAAAAAGTACGAAGAATGAAGAAGATCGAGACGATTGTGAAACAGGGAGCTTAAAAAAAACTTAAGCTAAATGTTTCAAGTAAAGTCACGCTTCCCAGAATATCAACAACTCTCAAATTAGTATCAGTAAAATCTTCTACCAGTTATCTTAAAGCAGCTCAGTCGTGGTATTTTTGCCACGTACAAAATCACTTTTAAATTAAAGGAAGCCTGAAGATAGTGGTTTCCTAAGGTAGAAAAACACCAAAGAGGTAATAATAAACCATAAAGGAACAAAGATGTTTAAGGATGGAGAATATTGACAAGGATTACAAACGAGGAACTCAAAAAATTTAGGCTAAACTTTTCAGATGCGCAAACCGTGACTTAGCTCCATTAGGTTAAGACTGACATAAACGGGCTGGGTTTTTTTAAATTAAATAATGGACCACCATTGCGCAACTTGTCTATCCTTAACTCTTCCCTAATGTCAGCGATTTGTGTGGGATGGGCGGTTGCAGTATATAAACATATTTTAACCTAAAGCCAAATATCACAGTAATTGGACAACAAAAGATCCCAAACTTTTTCCAGCCACTTTTTCAACCATTGAAAGTTTCTCAGAAACTCCCAATTTTCTGACAATTTTATGAAAACTTCCGAATTGCACATATTACAGTTCTTTATGAGTAATTTAATTCTACAAATGACATCTGCCGTGTCTCCGGCGCCCAACAAAGTTAACGTTAATCAATCGTAAAAATTACTTTCCACGGCATCACTCAGAGCACAAAGAAAATTAATTTATATGGATTTAGCCAAGCCTAAAAGCGGCACTTCCACAAAAATTAATTGTAAGGGAGTGGGCATTTGAAAACAGCCGACATTTAGTCCTTATTATAGCAGTCTAGCAAACTAAAATTTTAAAAGCTCGTATACAAATGAGAATACAAATAGATCTATTTTTAGAAATTTAAACTTCCTCTTCGCATAATTTTATACAAGGATAACATTCGTGGCATCAGACATCCTAATTTCTTTTTCGTAATATTCAATAGAATCGAACAATTTCTTTTCCGCAGCCAGTTTTAAGTTTTAAGTTGTCAACAATCTTGCTGGGCGAGAAGCTCTCTTTTCAAAACCATGGCAACAGTAATTGCTCGAAAAACATGCAAACGATAGGTGGTAATTTGAACCTTTCCATTTACCTGAAACTACCGGTAAGTGTAATGGGTTTTTTGTCACATCGTTATGTAAGCAGACAACTGCTATCGTTTTACAAAAGCAAACTGGTGCCAAAGAAAGCAAACGTTTCATAATTACAAGACATCAAATTCTGGCGTGAAGAAACATATTTACGACAACACGGGAAATCCGCGCGAGAGAAATACGACACGCGTGGGCACTGTTCCAGCGCGCGTTTTTTCCAAGGTAGAAAGGTATGGGCTTTTAACAGTCTACATCGGGTTCGACGTCAATTGAAAAGTGCTTGGTACTCAGGAAGCCAGATCAGAAACAACGACCACCTTCTCAACTCCATTTAGTCTGATTAATATCTTAATTACTGTGTTTTTTGACAAAGCTTTTTTAAAAGGGAAGATCGATTTACCTTCACGAGTTAAGGTCTGTGGTTTGGATCACGAAAGAAGAACATGTTCTCTGAGAGAAGCATTGAATAACAAAACTCATTTACGTCTAACTTTGCTCGTTTGACCAGCAAAGATTCTGTGTGTGCACATGTCGGGGCACAAAATAAACGTGATCAATCACCTTCTTGTAAACAACCTTAACCCCGCCTACCAATGTGCAATTTCTCTTAACTGGCATCATTTCTCGTGAAAATAGTGTGAGGACCTTCTATCACGACAGCGTTTCTTTGGTAAGCAGTTATTTTATTACCACCATCAACATGATATTCTCTGTTGACAAGAAACTACGGACGGGTCATTATTACGGACAATAACTAAACAAAAGATTACCAAAGGAAAATTGTTTTGATATCATATATGTATCTGGAGTAAATGCCGGGAAATGTACTACAACAAACGTATGGGAGGCTACTTAAGAGAATTCCGTGAAGTATGTGACAGAGGTCCTTTAATAGATCATCAAATTCTCCCAACTAATATTATAGGAAATGTATGAAAATGGTAGGGAGAATTTGTTTGTTGACATCAGAACTTAAAGATTTATTACATCCAATTCTCCCTGCTAGTACTGTGAGAAATATATGGAGACGAGTAAGGAGAATTTGTATGTTTACATCAGAGCTTGAAGAGTTTATAAATCACCAAATTGGACATATTATGAGAAAGGACAGAGAAGAGCACTGCGTTACAGCATTGGAGTAGAGGCCGGAGGGAAGGAGAAGACTAGGTCGACCCAAAACAAAATGGAGGAGGATGATTGAAGAGTGCGAGTACTGAGCGACTGTCTGGGCTCTAGCAGCAAATCGAAGTGACTGGAAAGAAAATGTCAGAGTTTTATGTGCCTTATCGCACGGAGAGATATATGTAGCAAGGTACATAATCAAATTATTGGCAACTAGTATTTTACGAAATGTAAATAAACCGGTCAGGAAAGTTTGCATGTTGATACCAGGGCGATTACATAGCTTATACCGTTCAGTTAAACGATCGTTAGTCTCCTTCACTACTATTACTTGGCACGTCACGCAACGGGCTTGGCAACGACGCGTGACAAACCTAATAATGGCGGCGAAAAAGACGATTAGGACGATTAGAAGTACTTACATTAAGAATAGAGCTGGCTTTTGTCGCGGCCTTCTTGGTGGTTTGAGGACTTGCCGTTTTCTTAACAGCACTATCAGCAACTGTTTTTATCTCCTTTTTGGCTGGCGTGCTCACAGTAAACAAATCATCATCATCTCCAAGAGGCGAAGAAATCTTTTTATCCGCTGTCGCTTTTTCGCTCTCCTTCTTTTCGGCTTTAGTTTCTTTTTTCGCTGAGCTTGAAGCAAACAAGTCTTCGTCAAAGGCTGGCGCCTTTTCCTTCGCTGTAACTTTTGCCTCAGGTTTAGTGGCTTTTTTCTTTCCTGTGTCATTATCGTCTTTTTGGACAGAAGAGAATAGATCGTCGTTATCAAGCGGTGAGGAAATCTTCGATTCCGCAGCCTTGCTGGGCGTTTTCTCCGAGCTTGGTTCAAGTTTTTTCTGCGGCGTTTTATCGCTAACCGCAGAAAATATGCCATCTCCGGGAGATTCCGAAGTGAATAAACTCGCAGACGTGTCTTTTCCAACTAAAGGTTCTATAGCCTTATTTTTAATTGTGTCCTTCGCATTACTAACGGAAAAGATATCACCTCCATTGGCAGCCGAAGCCTTTACAACTGCGGGCTCTTTTTTGTTCGTTTTCTCGCTAGAAACAGCAAATAAATCTGAATCATCGCTAAAAAGCTCATTAGCTTTGGAAACGTTCGGCTTTGACACGGACGATGAGAAAAGACCACCTGCTAAAGGATCGTCCGCTTCTTTAGCGATCTTTGAAGATCCAGAACTCGTGAATCCGAAAAACTCATCACTCGTATCCGAGTCTCTAGTACCAGTCCCCTGGGGCCGTGAATCTACTTCACTCTTCTCCAGTCCCTCCTGAGTGGGAAATCCTCCCCAGGACAATCGAGCGCTCGCGCTTGCGTCGTCATTCGTCGTGGATCCGAAGAGAGTTGCATCACTGGCGCTGTTTGTAGTAGCCGCTGCCCGGCGTGCTTGACGCGTTGGAGGGCGCCGTTTTACCTGGATTTTGGCGCGATCCTGGGGAAACCAACAGAAAGGTGACTTAATAAATATCAAAAATTACAAGAACCAAAAAAACCCATCCTGTGTTCAAACGCTAACTGCTACGCTCTCGCGCTTTGTGTCGCTTCATTTAGCTTCCGGTCATGTTTGCGCATTACACACAAGACAATGAAACATAACTTATCCTCGGGAAAAAATAGAAATCGAGAACACTATAACTACACACAGTGAATTAATGGAGTAACAAAAATGTTTTCAGTCTACCTTGTTTGCACTCTCTAGGGTGGTGACTTTAGCCGGCTCGTCAAATGACGCTACAGTGGGTGCTGCCTCTTTCTTGGGTGGGGTCGCTCCTGGCCTCAGCATGGCGGGATTGAACGCAAGCGATTTCTGACAACAACAAACAACACTTAGATTTTGTTCCAAGGTCGAAAGTCTCATCAGCAGCGCTTAATGAGCTCAGACGCTTTCACTGACTAGAGCTCCTAAGTCTAAAAATTCCAGCATACAAAGTGACATGAAATTACTGGTTGATAGCGTTCATTTCAATGGCCACAGGGTGGAGATTTTATGGACAGACTTAAAAATTAGAATCCCCTTGTACAGCATAATAAACAGTACCCCATAAAGTACTGCTCCGTAGCTTTCTTTTTAAAGGTCACACACACTAGGGTTTCACCGACAAACTTTGTTGTTGAATACACCATATTCGTCTTCTCGGTATCAGACTGGAGTACCTTACAACTGAGGCAAATGCGGGGAGTCCTTGCAAATGCAAATGGTTTGTCTCTTTTTTATGATATTTCCCCGCACGGGCCTCCATTGCAAGATTGTTCCAGTCAAACATCGAGAATACGAATATGGTCTATTGCAAACTTCTTTCAATCAGCGAGTCAGTACTTTTCGTTGTTGTTTCGTTTCTATATAATACGAACATCGTGATACAATGCACAAAACTTGAACTGCGGAACATAAACAGACATTCACATACCTGCAGCTTCTCAATTCCTGACCCAGGCTTCACCGGCGACGTTTTAGGACTAACTTTTGGAGGAACTGGGGAAGAGGATGGTTTGGGTACCGGAAGTGGGAGTGACAGCTAAAAGAAATGGAAAGGATAGACAAGAGACATTCCACAGCGGTTTCCAAAATAAAATTGATCTACATCAGAGCACTCGGTGGATCACAGGTTCGAAACTTAACAGTCAAAAGATACTGTTGGCGCCTCGACTCGCGAATATTTGTGTTTCATCAAAGCCTTTTTCAGGCGCGGTAGCCTAATGGTTAGCACGCTGGACTCCGGATCGCGGGCGCCGGTTCGGTCGGTGAAGTGTTGGCTGGTTAAAATCAAAGTCAACTTTACCTCTGGTTTAGGTTCTTCTACAGTCTTGACTTTAGGTTTTGAAGGAAATAAGTCATCTTCATTATCGTCAGCACCTCCTAAAGGATTTACAGTGATTAAGAACAACAGAAAAAAGTTACTCTCAATATCATACCGCGGTGGCACTGAATTCATATCTTGCAATCCGTTCTAGGTTTGACGTTTGAAGTGCTCTAGAAATAACTAAAGCCAGCAGCATTTATCTATAACAGAGTGTGTAACATGTTTCACTGGCTAGTGTATCTCAACAAAAAATCTCTGTTTTTACCTTTTGGTTTAGCAATAACGGGGGCTTTAGCAGCCACTGCTGAAGACGGCGGTGACTTGCTGGCGCCGAAGAGGTCCACACCTCCAAACATGGAGACGGCTCCAGCAGGCTTCTTAGGTTTAACTGGTTCTACCGGTTTAACAGGTTCGTCAGGCTTCACAGGTTCTTCAGGTTCACCCTCTTCGTCTGGTTTTGACGTTACTACAGGTTTGACCGGTTTTACTGGAAAAAAAAATGTTGATTCAATATGTCTGCTTACTGAACAATTTGGGAAAGAATATTATCGTATATGATGACCGGGCAACAAGAACTTTCTAGTTTCACGTTACTTTGAGTTTAGAGGCCCTGCGAAATCTTCATGCATCTCTTTATGAGTTTGTTTTTCGCTTGGAGAAACTAGTGGTTAGTTCACTCATTTCTACCTAATCAAACGAAGATTTTTGGAGCTACGCAATTTTTTCCCGCCCTCGGCAACGGTTGCGTGTTTTCCCGCGCCTTTAACCGGTCCGTTTTAAACTTGAGATCTGATTGGTTCACTACGCTGCTGTTAGCCAATACGATTACCTGTACAGATAGTGGATAATACACGACGCGAGAAGATAAGAATTTTATTTTCCATTGGCCCAGGATGAAGTTTCCTATAATTATTTTCAAGTGGTGTATTTTCCAGTAAGACACTAACGTCTGGAAAACCTCTCGTGAAAATATCTGAATCTAACGCAGATTATTTGAACTTTTAACTTGGATTGCTCGTAGTTCTTTACCCATGGAGACTAATTAACGATTATTGTACTCGGTTATCGCGAAATATCGTGATTTGATTTGATCTGCGAGACACTGACAAATCACGATATTTTGCGATAACCGAGTTCAATAATTGTTTTATCATTCGATCACCAAGTTTGTTTTCACATTGAAATCACTCTCTGGCAGCTCAAGGAAGCGACTCGCTATTTTTTTTTTTTACCTGAGAACGTGGTTACATGTACACGTGAGCAGAATGTTATTTGCGGCTAAACACATTTAGACGGTACTACGCATGAGCAGACCATTATTTCTAGGTCACGTGGTGAGCTCTCGGCCAATGAAATGGAAGAAAAATATGCATCGAACGATAAGGGCTATAACTTGCAATGAACACTATACAGGCGTTTTCTGGAATTCGCTAAGATTGGCTACACAATGTTCCGCGCGTACTTTTATAAACTTAATCACAAATCTTCAGCACCGACAAGTGGGTTTACTCTTACCTGTGGCTGGTTTGCTCGGTGTGGAAAAAAGATCATCTTCTGTTGAATCGCCAAACAAGTCTGAGCTTGGTTTGGCTTTGACGGGTGCGGCGGGAAATTTAATTTTCTTGGGTTTTGAAGAGAATAGTTCATCTTCTTCTTCTTCCTTTTCGTGATCGAACAATTCTGCTCCTTTCTTGGGCGCAGCTGGTTTGTCTTTTAAAATAAAAAAGGAACTCGCAAAGTCAAATAAAAAGTGACCCGCTCGAGTATAGATACAAAAAAAGTAACTATTGGAGAACGATATCATTTTAAGATATCACTGATGATCTAATTCTCCTAACTGATGCTGCAAAATTTGTAGGGTGACAAGTAAGGAGAGTTAACATCGTGATAACGAAGAAATGTTCATTTGTCATCAGCGTGGAACAAACAAAATATCTGAGTCGCCGACAGGATTGAACCCTTGACCTCCCAGATACCGGTTGGGCGCTCTAACCACTGAGCTAAGGAGAGACTCTCAGTGGGCTGGGCCATTTACTAGGTTCATATATTGACATGATGACATCAGGGTTTAACAGGCCAAAAAAACCCAGGCGCTAACTTTCTTCAAAGAGAGTTACATAGCTTTAAATTTCTACCAGCTCTTTCAAGGGAGATGGGAAAGAAGTAAATCTGTCTGTGACACAAGCTCCTGGGAGAAAATTCACGTTTTTCTGACAGGAATCGAACCCATGATCTTCTACGCATCAGTCGGGTACCCGATCACTGACCGACTGAACAGCTTAGCCACGACACAAAGTTCAAATACGACAAACGTCTCATATACTGTAAGGATAAATTTTGTCGACTAATGAGACTACATGACAAGCAGTCAGTAACAAAAGCGACTCTAGCTTACACTTCATTGTACCTTCTTCCTTTTTAACTGGTTCCTTCTTCTCTACATCACTCTTTTCTTCAGTAAATGAAGGCTTCTTCCCAGCAAACAAATCAACACCGCCAAACATGGGTACTCCTCCTACTGGTTTTCTCGTCTTGGGACTCTCTGCTATCACTTCCTTCTTCTCCTCGACCTTTGGTTGTTCCACTGATTTATCACCAAACAAGTCCTCTTCTTCATCACTGAAAAGACTTGGCTTTGGCGCTGCTGCTGCAGCTGCTGGTCTAGGCTTCGGTTTGCTAGCCTGGCCTCCATCTTTAGAATCACGTGATGGTGCAGCTTGTGAAATGGCCGCTGACAAAGGCGACACAGGCTCAAACGATTTCTGGGGAGACTGAGAACAATATTGGATAAGTTTTTACGATAACTGTTACTAGTAATGTCACCATGACATAAAATCTTTTTTTTTTTCTTATTTATATACCTGTGACGGCGAGGCAGCAAAAATGTCGTCCGCTGTGCCTCCGAACATGCCTTCATCGTCATCGTCAGCATCAAAAAGGGATTGTATCTTTGAAGAACTCCTTGTTTTTGGTTCGGTCTGTGTATAAAAATACCAATACGATTAAATAGCTCATCTGGTGTTATGTTGTTGTTGTTGTTGTTTTTTTTACATCAAGCTGATTCAAAATAATTCAAAACAGCATGAATCCTAATGGACTACCGTGACGGTCCAATACGCCTTCCTGAATGTGGGCTCTACCCAAAAAATACCCTCTACCAAATTTCAGACGCACAAATCCTTCCGACAGTAGGTGCCCTCGAATAACGCCCAGGTCAAACGTTCAACTTCACATGAGACGAACCAAACTAAGCGAATTAAGTTCATGATAAGTTCGACGTTTGACTCAACTGAGTTAGTTCGTCCGACTGATTTGAGTTCAGAGCAGACGGATAGAACGTGTTCGTCGATCTAAATTTAAGTTCGACGTTTAACCCAACGGTCGAGCTTTACCCGTTTAGATCGAATCAAATTGCCATTTAGTTCGTCCCATGTAAAGTTTGACCTGGACCTAAAAGCCAACCGAAAACGAATTTTGAACAAATATAACCCCAGGGATTAGAGTGTATTATCGTAATTTTACAGTAACTCTTTTTTTTTTAAATGGCTAAGATGTTGAGAAAACCAACAGAAAGACGTAAAAAAGTTGTCAGACATCAATCAAATATTACAGCGAATAGCAACGCTTTGTGCATTCACTAAGCATTGGCGGTTATTGTACGTTTTGCTCGAAACAAAGCTGTATGGAATTTCACAACGTACTTTTCTGTTCTCTTTAGGAGTCGCATTAGGAGATGGAGTAGGTTTAGGTGATGGAGAATTGAACAAATCGGCTTCATCGTCATCAAAAAGTCCTGAAGACTTCTCGCTGGCCGGCTTGGTTTCCTAGGATGAGGGAGACATTATTTACCTTTATTCAATTCATAATAAATTGCAAACAATATTGAACAGTAATGTCAAATTGTAAGCTGTGTTAGTATTTTAAGCAATGTTAGAGTTTTGTAAGCTATTTCGCTATTGTAAGTAATGTTATTATAACTGTAAGTAATATTAGTATTGTAAGTAATGTTAGGTAGTGTTGTAAATGATGAGTGTTGCAATAAAGAAGCGTCCTTTTTGCGAGAAAAAAAAAAACCAAATCAGTCGATTACTCATTTGAGTGTCAGCGATCAAACATTTAAAAATAAAAGAAACGCTAAAAGATTTTTTTCTTTGTCGGCAGCAGGATCATAATGATCATATTGACATATTTTCCGAGTGACAAGCTACCGTTTAAGGTCATTCCACTGAAATAGAACCTGCACTGAGAATTTTTTGAAACTTTGCCTATAGATTGTTTCTATTATAGGAACTTAAATTTTGAAATAAAAATGAGGGGCCCCCAAGTTGGTTTAGGAGCAACAGCACCTTGTTTATACCCAATAAATTCTTATAATAGCACCATGATTGTGGTCACGATTGCTTACTAAATTCACGTTTCCGACGATTGTTTTTGTTCTACACTGAGAATTGGTCCATATTTATTTTACACAGAGAAATTTTTTACTCAATTCAAAACAACAGAAAAAAATGATAGGTGACCATACTCGTTTGCGAGAAAATGACGATTTACCTCTATGGCGAGGTCCAGCCGTAAAGAAAAGGCCGCCATTTTTTAATGCGCGCGCGCTAATCACGCGTGAAATTATGCGCAGTAGGGATGCGCAATGCAATACTGGGGAATGACCTCAACATACATGTACAGTGACATTTATCTGTCTTCCGTTGCTTTCCGTGCATCTGTTCACGATTTTAAAGGTATGCAGTCCAAAAATTATCCTGCCGAGACGACTTTAACAGTTTGGGCGCGATTTACAAGAAAAGTGACCAGTTTGTTACCTTAACTTTTTCTTTTGGTTCCTCTTTGCTAGGTTGCTTTTTAGCTGTGACACTGAAAAGCAAACAGACACTAATTGAAACGCGGGCAACGGTAAAGAAAACAACAGAGGTCTCAATGCACAACAAAGGGGTAACAGTGGATGAGTGTGAGAAAATTGACAAGCTTCTGAAAAACAAACGACGATTTCAAAGTTCATGCACTGTGATCTAACTCCTTTAGCAAACCCACATCATAACTTCATTACCTGTTTGTCTTGGAAGCTGCTGGAGTAGTAAAGAAATCATCTTCATCTTGTTCATCATCATCAAACAGACTGATCGTCGTTTTTGTTTTTGGCCTTGACTTCACTTCGGCTTTCGGTTGTGGCTTTGCAGCGGGAGCCCCAAACAGCCCTCCCCCATCTTCCTCGTCTTCATCACTGAACAGTCCTCCCCCTGATTTTGGTTTGCTCGGCTGCGAGGCAGGGGGAGGCTTTACTTCAGTTTTCTCGGGTTGTGGGGTGGCCTTGGACTCTTTGAACAGGCCAGTATCACCTTGCTGAGGGCCAAGAAGAGAAAAAAAAACTGTAATTCCAGTTTTGAATCACGTTAGCCTGGGAAACAAGTCGTCTCTTTTGAAGTGATCATCCTCTGAGAATTGAGTACTGATGACACTGCACTACAGAGTCTAGTGTCTCTAAATGGATGTTCAAAACCGAGCAACAAAAAGTTATAGACAATAAACTGATCTCCGAAGAGCTTTGTGACACCCTGACCATTGAATAATATTATTTTTGGAGCAAATTTCAGATGTCTCCCTCTCAATTGGAGGATCAATCAATCAATTAATGAATCGATCAATTCATTAATCAATCAAGCCTTCAATCAATCAATCCATCCATCCATCAATCAATCAATCAATCAATCAATAATGAGTCTATACTTCCAACTGGCCACAAAAGTCCTGATATAAGTCAAGTTACTTGTAAAGAGTATAAGGTGATTAACACCATTACAAAGAACCAGTCACATTAACTGAGTCATCACCTCTTCTTCATCTTCAGTTTTCTTGCCTATCAGCAGAGGAGGTGGAGAACTACCAAACATTGACACGGCACCAGCAGGAAGCTACAGCACACAGTAAACAACCACAACAACAACAACAACAAACAGTAAGTCACTACATTTGGATTTCAATAATTATTACTTCCTCTTTGCTTGAGGCACTGTGTGGGCAGTGGTGACTTTAAAGATGGTACATTGGTTTGCAGATAGTTATTAAGTAAGTACTTTTACTTTTTTTAAATTCTCGATCCATGGCATGCTACTGAAGGAAAATATTCAACAACTTTAATTAATGTTGGTAACATAGGGACTGCTTGAACAATCTCCTGAGCTCACGTTAAAAGTGCCTGACAGTAATAATTAAAAAGATTTGAAGATATTAATCAAGAGGTCTAAAAACTTGGGCAGTTGCAAAAATCAAGGCCAGTCTCATTTGATCTGGGCTAGAGACCTTATGTTGTGCTTGTATGGAGAAGACACTCAACTCTCACAATAAACCGCCAAACAGTGCTTTGTACGTGTCAATGCCTAATCCTCTCAAGCTATCCAAAAGAAACCATTGAGCCTATGGAAGAGAGAATTATTATGTTGAACAAACCTTTTTCTTGGGTGGAGCCTGCACAGGTTCTTTTGCCACTGGCTTTCCACTGAACAAGTCACCCTCATCTTCATCTTCATCATCGCCGCCAAATAGGTCAACCTTATTTGCTGACGATTTTGTTTTTGTTGTCTCTGTTTAAATTCACAATACAGCAATATCAGAGTGACTACAAAACAGTTGGGGTGTAATATTATTTTTTAAAACGCTCATTATTGCGGGATTATATTTGGGATAGAGCTATTGAGAGGAGGCTCATTTTTTAACTTTTTTTTAACATGTGAGATTTCAAAGATTTGGGGGTTTATTTTCGTGTGCTTTGTTTTGGATGCAACTGTGATGGGGAAAAGAGCAGTCTGAAGTTAACAGCATACAATAAAGCCCTGTCTGCACAAATTCATCTCCACTTGAATATACATGCTTGTACTTTTTGATATGCCTTTGCCTATGGTCCACACTGAAATGATAAAATTTTCATCGCAAATGCATACATTTGAGAACACTGTCAAGTGGGGAGAAATTTGAAAATGGATCCATATTAGTGTGGACAGTGATAATAGAGACTTTTTAAGACACTGAAGTCGCATGTACAAATGTTGGTTGTCCTGTTTTCTCACATAGTAATGCGTTAAAAACCTATCATCACATTACAAGCTTGTGAAGGCCATAAAGGAAACTGATACATTAACATTAGGTTACAAATGACATACCTTGGGCTGCTGGAGCTGGGGATGGGGATGGTTTTGATGTTGTACCACTGAACAGATCATCTTCATCATCGCCATCAAACAGTCCACCCCCACCCCCTCCTGTCTTGGCTTTGGGTTTTGTCTCAGACTCATGGCTTTCTTGACGTTTAGTTATACTACTTGTCACACCCTTAGTGAGAAGGAATAAAATGAGGCAGTCATAAGCAAGATTGCTACGGTTAAAGCTAAAATAGCAACTGCACAAAACATACATTCAAGTAATACAAATATTTGGCTGCTTAGTTAAACACTGCACATGATACTTATACTGGATAGAATTTACATTGTAAGTAGTGCAAATTTGGAAAAAAGTTGGGAAAATGGCTTAAAACATAAAACAAACACTTCCCTCCTAAAACAGCCCCTTATTAATATTTAACGACATACATTATAATATATGTCTTGCTAAGCTCCCTACCTCTTTAGTTGGTGATCCAAACAAACCAGACTCTGAAAGAAAAAATGTCCATATCATGTAAGCCTCATGTCCACGAAATTGTGCACAACTTGTGCAATGTTCATCAATGTCCATAGGTACATGTACATGCTCCTAATTTTTGAACACAAAATTCAAGACTAGTGTTAAGGCCTAGGAAACTTCAACTACATGAGCTTCTCACAAATACATCGTAAAACTCACCTCCAAATATGGAGACTGCACCAGCTGGGATTTTCTTGCCACTAGCTGTACTTCTTGCTCTGGGTTTAATCAGCACTGACTCTTCATCTTCTGGAAACAGATGAAACATGAAGTTACAGAAATTAAATTACTTCACCTCATTTGTACAGACAAGCTCCTCTCAGCAGTTTTACTCTCACCTTCTGTTGGCTCTTCCTTCTCATTTGTTTCAGAAGGTTTTTCCTCTGCAAACAATGAGTCCTCTCCCTAAAACGGCAAGTTTTGTGATGTTAATAATAAATGTATGAAAGAAAAAAAAAGAACCACAATATACAATGTACAGTGGTAGCCATTTGATGTACCACTGTTTTTGAAAATGAAAATGCTGTGGCAACGAAGATATCAGGAGGTAAAGAGCTAATTATCTACCTTAATCACTAAAAGTATCTGAAAGAGGTGCATATCAAAAAAATTTACTCTGTTTCCAAAAACTCAGCATCTTAAAACTGCTAACAAGAAGAAAAGTAGTGAAAAATTTTGCACTTGTAGTGATGTTTTCATACACACCAAACAAACAGTTGGGCAGAAATGCCACTACATTTGCCCAGCCCCACCCCACCAACAATGTTGAACACATGCACCTGTAATTTCTGATTATAGTGGGAAGGGGAGGGGGGGAGGGGGAGGGAGAGGGGGAGGGGGAGGGAGAAACAGCAATGCATTTTTAAAGGATAGCAGTACTTTTTGAAACTTCAGTTCTATAACACAGATAAGTCGTGACAAAACATCAGTGTCCCAAGGACTTAAATTGTCTGACATTGTAGGGTCAAAAATATAAGAAATAAAACAACCCAGGCTTCTAAAATCTTGGGTCTCTAGAAGTGGTAACTTGGAAGAATTTCACACCAGCTGAAATGCATTCTTGTAGCCATGCTGGGGTCAGATCCACAACAGAGAGCAGAGATCAAAATATTAAATTGTTACCTTGTATTTATCTTCAAAATCATCAAACAAATTCCCTCCCCCACTGAAAAGCCCTCCCTTCTTTGCAAATGGTGTTCCTTCACTTCCAAACAGACCATCCTCCTGAGGACTAGACTGACTGAATAAATCTGACAAGACAAAACATTATGACAGGAATGTAAACTTTGTCATGTAAAACTCACTGCCCAGAGCCAGGCAGAAAGAAAAGAGGAAGGAAGGAAGGAAGGAAGATGTAACTACATGTCAGGGCTCGAAAAAAGTGCTGTCCATTCATCCTGGACAAGTAGATTTTCCTGCTTAGCTAATAACTTTTCATTCTCACTTGCTCGATGATCAACGGCCCAGGCACGTTGTCTGCAAACTATATGAAAGAAAAAGGACAATAAGACTGGCCCAGGGCAAGCAGAATTTCAGAATTGTTTGTCCAAACGGCAAGCTGGAATTCAATTTTTTTTTTCCAGCCTTGCATTCAACAGAGAATGATACATGTAGATGTAGACAAAGAGAGGAATTCGTGACATCACGACATCCAGTAACCAGGAAATTGAAAAACTAAAATAACTTCATGAATGCCTAATGTGACAACTGTGGAAAGAATGGATGATGATGACCGGGAAGCCGTGCTTTATCCTAGGACTACAGGGATTGTAGCAGATGGCATTTCAATACCCAAGTGATTGCCTGCGCTGGTTTCAGGGAAATGCGATGTGAAATGCGATGGCTCTACAGGAAAATGCATAGACTTGCTATGGACTGTTATTAAAGAAATAGAGCCAATTCTTTGGCAAAATATCCCACCTTTGGGACTCCAAGCTGATGCCTTTGTAACAATCAAGGAAATTTAGATTTTTTATTTTCATGGTTTTAATTAAAATGATGAACTTTCCATACCAGGAGACAATAATATAATTCATTCATTTGGTAGTTAACTTGAAACATCATTATTTGCTTTCCACTTATAAACACAGGAAGAAATCTCAAATTAAAGTAAAACATCAGAAACACTGTAGAAATGCAGCTGCTTTTTCTCACCATCTTCGGCAGGAACTGATTTTCTTGTGTCCACACTGGTATGGCTGGTGTGGCTGGTCTTACTTCCACGCCGCTTTCTGTGTTTGTGTTCCCCGTGTGACTCAGACCTGTCTTTCTTCTCTTGGTGATGATGGTGATGGTGATGATGATGAGATTTCTTTTCTTTAGATTTGCTGGTGTCACTACGACTCTTGGTTGCGCTAAGCAGCTGTTTTTCCTGTACCTCAGGAGTTTGTGGCTCTTGATGTTCTTCATCGCTCCATTCACCATCGGCAACCTTTTCATCATCATCATCATCATCATCACTGTCTTGTCGCTTGACAGGTACAACTCCAATTTTCGCTGCCAATTCTGCAGCAAAGTCTAGACCACCCTTAGGCTGAAGACAGAACAAAATATATACCAGTCAAAAGCCTGTGAGTGGCTTGTCTATTCCTGTGATAAATCAGGGGTTCATTAACATTTTCAGCAGAAGGGCAACTGGTTTTCACAGATGGGCAAACCTTTTGGACTGAACTTTGTTATAAGAAAAACCTTCCTCTAGATGGTCAAACCAGGCACACAAAATCATCCTCTCAACCAGTCAATTTGTCTGGTGCCTGATCCTTAATGAAACCCTTGGATACATGTAAATATGTTTTCCAACATAGACAAAGCTTCAAAGGTCACTTCTCAAGTTTCCTGTACATTTCATTTTCACTCAAGTAAACACAATCATTTTTTTGAAATTTGCCAAAACTCTATTAGAACTGATAGCCTAAAAGAACAGATGAACCTTGTCACTTGCTTATTCTGTCTCCTGTGAGAAATTCTGAGATTAATGAGCAAATGTAACAATACATTTAGATTATTCCTGGATTGGCTGTTACTGGTATGTTGTTGTGAAAAAAATGCCTATTGACTGAAAAATGACCAATCAAAACCATTACACACTGACATATTTCATTTTGTTTGTACCTTCTTGGGTTGCTGTTGTTGTTTTTCTTCTTCCTCGTCACTTTCTTCTTGTTCTTCGTCTGATTCTTGTTTTTTCTTTTTTTCTCCAAACAAATCTTCATCATCCTCATCTTCTGATTCAATCTTCTATTGTAAAAAAATTAAACAGACCCTGAGTGATGTAGATAAGCTTTGACTCCATTAGTAAACACTATACTTCTTTGGTCACAATCATCCTTACAGTGTACATGTACATCAACAAATGAACAGTACTAACTAAAGGTGTCCAGAGAGGTTACTTTGTTATCATTCCTTCCTACAATTAAGAAAAGTTTATCTTACAACAACATCACACTAGTCAGAAAAAGTCAAATTAATATTCTTTCTGCATGGCTAGAGACCACGACAGAGTGAAGTGTCTTGCCCACAAACACAAAGCC
Organism: Orbicella faveolata; assembly: GCF_042242905.1. Lineage (NCBI taxonomy): Eukaryota > Metazoa > Cnidaria > Anthozoa > Scleractinia > Merulinidae > Orbicella > Orbicella faveolata. The sequence goes on from NW_028301553.1 coordinate 5,957,859, forward strand.
CAGGAAACCCAGAAGGACTCAAACCCATGTGTCTTGAATCAGAGTTAAACTCGCAAACCACTGGGTCACTAACTGCGCTTTTCCCCTCTAGAAACTGCACAAGACAAAATTGTTTGAATATATCTTTGGCATCTGTTAAATTGGGTTACGCATGCATTCATGGTACAAACTTTAGGCTTGTGTTTTTGTTTCTTCTCTGTTTCCTTTGGTTGCTCTGTCTCAGATTCACTGCCACTCTCTTCTGAGCTCTGTACAGAAAAATAATATTCTAACTTCAATAAGCTGTAACATGTAAATGCATTCCCTCCAATTTTAGTTGATTACTCATGTAATATTATTTCTTTGAATTTAATGGCACATCAAGACAACTTGACAATGTACTGTTACTGTAAGGGCAAATAAGATGGTGGACAGTTTTAGGAGTCAAGGGTTTCATATGACATAACTATCATGGGCGTCATTAAGTTTTGATTCACTTGTAGGCTGGCCTTGACCTTCACATCCGTAACAAACTTCTTACTTTATGGGTGAATTGTATCAACAACAGGCAGCCTCACTTGAAGCATCAAGGACCCATTAAGCATACTCAGCCATAACAGGTGTAATACAGGTTACAGCCCTTATCGACACCCCTGACAATTACAACAATGTTAGCTTGTCACATGAACGTTAACGAACATGAATTACATTTATTATTAATTTTGGATTTCATCAGGTTAGTAATGATCAAAGAAATTCTTCAAGAATCACTTGCCTCACTGATTGATTCTTCACTTGCTGAAGATTCTGTTTCACTTCCACTGCTGCTGGACGACGCCTCTTCCTCGTCCTCTGCACCTTCATCTTCTGTGCATTTGAGATTAGAAAATCAAGTTTGTGTACTGTTATGAAAATTTACATATTTATATGAACATAATGTGGAAGTTAACTAAGGTCTTTTAAGCCCAGTTGGTTCATTTATGTAGTTATTTGTGTTCATCTCCATTTCCTTCAGCTGCATGAAGTGGCCTGGAGGGCACCCACTTCAAATTATTGTCCATAATTAAATCTTAGTCAGGGATCTCGCTAACAAAACACAGCCCATCTGGCTTTTCTGGCTTTACACCTTCAAAGTTTCTCCAAAGTCTTTGTTTTCTTGTAAAATTCCAGCCAGATTTAAGTTCTCTTTCAGCCGTGGAAATAAGCTAGCCCAGCCAACCTTAGTTACATCCCTGTGGTAACCTAATGATCATTTTTCAAACTCAGTTCTCAGTACCTTCACCAGATGATTCTCCCAGTCCAACAAGCTCATCCCTGAAGAAATCTGAGGTTCCAATCAGATGTGGTAATGGACGATTGCCATATACATCCTACAAAAAGATACAGAGGCTTATAATGAGCACTGAGTGGACACGGAACCTTTGAGCATGAAAAGAACTCTTCACAACACATATGTAGGCAAACATGTACTGCATACAACAATCCTTTGGCTAATAACATATATATAATGCAAACTGATTCCAGACAGTGCATTCTGTCAAGAATTGGCAAATAACTGTGTGACTAGGGTATGAGAGACTCTGCTTTACTTTTTAATTACTAACTGTCCTTGAGCTTGTTTTATCAACTTGCAAGACTGATTACCAAAATCTGTGTTAAAGAGACTTGGGTGAAATTTGGTAGTACAAAACAGTAGTTTTACATCAAGGCAAGACCGTCCTCTAAATAGGATAATAGGAGTTACACTGCAGTTGACGATTTTCTTTATCCCTGTCCAGTCTGCTTGACATGGAGAAAAAAGCCACAGATCATTCTTGGAAGGTTAAAGACCTACTGGTCAGTAAATTAGAAACTCTTAAACAACATATGTGTAAGCCAGGGCTTCTAAAATTCTGTGCAGTAACACAGATGCAAATTTCAAGTAAATCTGCAAAGTCCTGCCAGATTCAAATTTTCACATTTTCCTGCAAAATCACCAGTTTTAGAGAGGCAACACTAATAAGTAGTTGGTGTTTCTGTTGCTGTTGTTATTGCGTAGGATAATGCTCATCATTTTCCCCACAAAATGGCAAAATTGCCATCTTTTTTGTTAAAAACGTTCTTCAAATCAGTGCAAAACTGATCAGTTTCCAGCGAAATTTGCCAGAAAATTCCCATGAAATTGGCTGTTTTTTTACTGATCATTTTTCAGGGAAATGTGCCCCAAAAAATACCGTAATTTCCTGCAAAATCAGCCGTTTTTTCCGCACATTTGTCTCTAAAAATCCCGCAAAATTTTCCTTTTTCTGCAACCTATCAGAATCCCTGATGAGTGCCTGCTGTTTAGTTGTACACTAACTAGGCTTGATTTCTGCAGCATTACGGTACATTAGAGATTCAAAATATTGTTTTAGACGAAACCAACCTTGGGCTCCAAAATAACTTGAGGCTTAAATGCTGTCTTCACATCTTCATCCTCTTCTTCATCATCAGAGTCTGTGTAGTGGACAATTAATGCACAGACACACATTAATCCTTCAGTTACCAGCTTCATACACAACATTCTTCACATCATTGTAACAAGGGTGAGACCTCTTTCTACATGATTGACATCAGCTTTAGAGCTGAAAACAAGTGATGAGCATTTAATGGCAAATGCAAAACTCCATTCTCCCTAAATCAGAGAGCTTATTCAGAAGCAAATGAGTTTCTTTCTTTTTTTTTTTTGGCAAAATTATATCAAGTTAGGTCAAAACCAAAATTTCTCCATGATTCATAATAATACTTACGTTCCGTTGTAAGCTCAAGTGTAACAAATGCATTATCCATGACACCAATTCCATGTCTAAGAGCTTCACTCAGTTTAGGGATAACTTCAGCTTCTCTCTGTTCTCTTGTTTTCGCCTTTTGATGGTAAAGATTAAATGCCAATATTATTAATAAAAACAATTTTTCCAAATCCTGCCCTTTGAATAGTTGAAGAAATACAGGGGTGGAGGCAAATTGACATTGTAGCTTGAAGAAAAAGAGGAAGTTAGAGGACCACAGGTTTCTTAGTGCTATGAACTATTTTACAGTAACCCTTTCAAATGGAATAAAGTTATTGATATTGATAGGTGGGCAGATCATGAAGTTTGTATGAAACAAATATTGTAACATTAGAGATACCACTACAGGTGTTAACTGGCAACAGCTGGAGAGAAAGTTATAAGACAGAGAGCGATGAAGAGACCTTCTTAAGGACCTATGCCCCCACGGTGTGAAAGGGATTAAGACAGAGACAGACAGAGATACCATTGCATCCTGGAAGACCCAGGGAGAGTTAGTGGAGGCAGAGCTCGAAATTAACTTTTTCGTTCGGGAGCCAGCTGGCGACTAATGGAAAAATTTTGGTCGCCAGATCGTAAATTTTGGTCGCCAACTTATTTTATATAATTTTAACTTACACAAGAACATGATTTTATACGTTACTTTGCATGCAAGAAAAGTCACAATTGAAGAGCAAAAACAATTAAAAACAACACGAGTAACACTTAGTTATAAAGCTACTGTTGTTCTCAGGTGATATGTCTCTGGTCCGAAGGTGATGGTTGTCTCCATAGTCATTTTAAACGAAGCGAAGCATAAAACGTTTTAAGTCCGTGGTTTTCATTGTCAGACAAACACGGGTCCTTGCGTATTTTCCCTTTGCCACTTCTTCGAAATGCCGTTCTTTATTTTCGACTTGCTTTCCTCGCCGCCTTTCGCTGCCGACAAACAACGCCACGCTTGAATCTTCATTCCCCACACGTAAAAACTCGCGTATATTCCTTCAACTGATTGGTATCTGCCGCCATTTTCGCGGCAAATGAAAAGCACATGGTGTTGAAGTGCGCCTGCAATCCCAGTTTAGGAAGAAGCCACTCAAACAATATGGCGTGCCGTGAACGCAGTATCGACGTGTCGAAATACATTCAATTTTTCGATTATCTTGTAATATTCAGACATTATGTTACTGGGGACGGAAAGGTGAGTTGTACACTAGCTACCATATCCGATTGATTTCCTAATATAAAGATTTAAAAATAAAGTTGTGTCGTGGTTTCCTTTAGTTATCGGACAAAACGCGACTCGCCAGCTGGCGACCAGTTCTGAAAATTTAGTCGCCAGTGCTCAATTTTTGGTCGCACTGGCGACCAGTGAGTCGCAATTTCGAGCCCTGGGAGGCAAGAGAAAGTAAAAGCTGCAGGGGAAAACTTGGTGAAGAAAAGTAGGAGAGAACGCGATGAGCCCCTAGGGACAGAGTCTTACCAAGCCAGTTATAGGTGTACATAGTTACATGTTATACACTATCAAGTAGATTGTTGATATGCTGTTAGCGGTTGCCTGATGTGGCCGTGAGATGGTGCAAGATTTCACGTGTAGCTTAACACAGACTGAGAGTCACCTGTTTGTAAGGTTACTTGAAGGGTACCCACTATTCATTAGAATGACACGACCTATTGTAAGAAACACTACAAATTTAAATACCTTCTCTGGCTCAGCAGGTTTTTCTTGTTCTTCATTTGTTTCATCTTTACTGACATCCTCTTCATAGACACGCTAAAAAAGTAATTAGAAAACAAACGTAAGAAAATACATGCACTGATTGGTAAAAAATCGTGCTTCTATAACTCCACAGAAACACAGAACTAGCACAAGCTGTTGACGTAATGATGGTGCAAGCAAAGAGAATTTACATTTTGATAATCACAGTTAACAAGTTGTTTTCCTTTTCTTCATTGCGGTGTTTTCTAAAAGAAATAGAAAACATGTTCTCCGTGTTTCTATTGAGTTATAGAAACACTCGTGAAAGTTTGGGAGAACTCGAAAAAGCTGTGCAAACACTCGCCTGTGGCTTGTGTTCCCACAGCATTTCTCATTATCCCAAACTTCCACTCGGGTTTCTATAACTCGATAGAAACATAGTACATGTTTTCTATTTCTTAAATAAAGAATTCACTATACAAACACTCATTCCAGTTGTGACATTTAACTATCAAATGCTTGCTGATTACAAGATTACACACATTTTACAGATTATAATGTAAAAAATATAATTGCAGCCGTGGTTATGGAGAGACTACACTTACATTTTCAATAAACTGAGCATTGGACAACATCAAGAAGTTGTTCATTGTATTCTTCATTGCGGTGTTTTCTAAAAGAAATAGAAAACATGTTCTCCGTGTTTCTATCGAGTTATAGAAACACTCGTGAAAGTTTGGGAGAACTCGAAAAAGCTGTGCAAACACTCGCCTGTGGCTTGTGTTCCCACAGCATTTCTCATTATCCCAAACTTCCACTCGGGTTTCTATAACTCGATAGAAACATAGTACATGTTTTCTATTTCTTAAATAAAGAATTCACTATACAAACACTCATTCCAGTTGTGACATTTAACTATCAAATGCTCGCTGATTACAAGATTACACACATTTTACAGACTATAATGTAAAAAATATAATTGCAGCCGTGGTTATGGAGAGACTACACTTACATTTTCAATAAACTGAGCATTGGACAACATCAAGAAGTTGTTCATTGTATTTTGAACCTTAGAATCCATTCCCTGGGAAAAACGAGACAAAAACATTTTAAATAATAACAACAGACATAATATTTTAAAATTACAGGTCTCCTGATGACAATGGTGAAATTAAGGTAACTACTCTTAGGAATTAAGGCCATTCCCCAGCATTGCATTGCACATCCCTACTGCGCATAATTTCACGCGTAATTAGCACACGCATATTATAAAATGGCGGCTTTTTCTTTACAGCTGGACCTCGCCATGGAGGTAAATCGTCATTTTCTCGCAAACGAGTATGGTGACCTATCATTTTTTTCTGTTGTCTTGAACTGAGTAATAAATTTCTCTGTGTAAAATAAATATGGACCAATTCTCTGTGTAGAACAAAAAGCAATTGTCGGAAACATGAATTTAGCAAGCAATTGTAACTACAATCATGGTGCTATTGTAAGGATTTTTATGGGTATAAACAAGGTGCTTTTGCTCCTAAACAAACATGGGGACCCCTCATTTTTATTTCAAAATTTAAGTTCCTATAATATAAACAATCGATAGGCAAAGTTTCACAAAAATCTCAGTGCAGGTTTTATTTCAGCGGAATGACCTTAATTAACAAATGGTTTGTCATATCAGTGTTGGAAACTAAATTTTGACAGCACTGGGCATTCTGGCAAGTGACTCTCAAAATGCATTCCCCTGGTATAATTTTCACTCACCCAGAACATGGTCGGAAGAGAGGACTCTACCAACTATGGCCAGGAAGATGCGTCCCCCTCCACAAAAGAAAATCAGCAAAAATATCTCTTACTAACAGACACCCGGTCTGCCATTTTGTGTTGAGCTTTCTTGTTCCGGTCCGATTTTACTGTCTTATTCTTGTTTTTATCATCAACTTTTGACACTCCTTCCATGGAAATATTTCTAAATTTCTGTAGTTTTAACTGAAAACAGCTAACTACTGAATTCGCCTAGGCCATCCCCCTTTTTTTTTCATTTATTGTCAAATGCATTTTCTGATTTTGGGTCGGTCGGTCAGAAAAGAAAAAAAAAGAACAAAAATAAAATTGGAAAAGGAGTCTAGAGCTAGGAGGCCCGGTACCTCAGCATAATATCCTTGGAGCCTGGAAACAACGAGGTGTGGTTACAAAGTCAACATCGCGGCAATGGAAGAAGGAAAAAGTCGACATCGTTGTTAAAATCAAACAAGAACAGGGAAAAACTAAAAATCTGTAAGGCAAAAAATTCCTTATCTTTCAGATTAAAGTGACAATTGGTCAGACGACGCTAAACAGAGAAAAATAAAAGGGATGGCCATACATCCCTACAGTCAAGACAATGGATTAAACAATTTGTCGGCACATCTCAATTCTCATGCACTAATTATTGCCTACTCAACTAAAGACCAGCAATATCACTTCATACATGTGTAACTGTTGTGTAAATTATCACTGCAAGGAAGCCAATTTCATTTTGTGTGAAATACAAAGGAGTGTATATTTAAGCTTAAATAATTTCCCAAGACTTGATCAAAACCAAATGGGCCAGAGATCAATGATTTGCACTTGCCCAACACTTTTTACACTCCCATTAGTGAGTGGGCAAGCACTAATTTCAAACACCGTAATATTATTGAAGCTATAGTTACTATTATTGCAAGCTACAATCTAACATAAGACAAGACAAGACATGAGACAAGCCAACATCTCATGCAAATACACTTTAAAAAATCTCCATGCTCAGAAGAGGGATGAAGCATTTTTATCCCTCCCTATCTGATCAATGTTATTTCAGAGCTTCACCTTTTCATCTTTTATACACCTGAATAACACTGAAATGGCGAGAGGTCATTGGATGAAAAAGCTACTGGTACTTTCTATAATCAAATTACTAATATTGGTAAAAATATTTAGTATGTACAGTGTATCTTCAAAGATTTGACCAAGATCTGAACTATTTGAACTGATCACAGCTTTCCAATGAATGAAGCAAAATACAGTCTATTGGGGCAGTGTGCCAATAAACATGAAAGTGTAAATTGAAAATTATCTAAGATACCGTAAATCAAATCTAAATACTTCATGCGGTGAGCATTTTCCATTGACGTACCTTGGTACTGCTGACCAATCCATCTACCTGAGTTTCAATTTCATGAGTTTGTAAAATCATCTTCTGAGAGAATTCTTGCAAGTAAAGAAGAAGCTAGAAAAATAACAAGTAAAACAACTTAATTTAATTAAGTGCTTCTCACTTAAAATCCTCCCTTTTAGGTTTAGACAACACAAATATTGTATGGCAGTCTAAGGCAGTTTGTAACTGATTGACATAATTTGTTCACAGTATTTCCTTATGCAAAATCCAGATTGTCACCTGAATTGTGTTAATATTCCTAAATTCGACCCTACAACATTGGCACGGAGGCTTACATGTAGTACTATATTTTGCTAATTGATCCAATGCACTTTTCTCTTCTGCAGAAAGTATATAGTGTATGAGCAGATAAGCATCAATAAGGCTACTAAATACAACTAATTTTTGTTTTTGGGAACCACACATCAACAGTTGTTTGTTTTGTTTCCTCTCAAATCTAGGGCAACAACCCTCTCATCAAATAAGAGCAGTGTTCCTGCATTGTTGTGAAGGTTGCTAGAAATATTTTCAGCTGCTTATAATCACAGTATCCATGAAATCTCTGAATGAAACACCACTATAAAAAGCTTATTTCAGTCTTACTAGCATAATAACTACCTCTTGAATGCTTATGTCCAATTATTTTACAAGGAGTCAAAACATTTCCTCCTGCTCAGGCAATGTGATATGCTACATTTGCTACCATACAATACTTATTTCCTCATCATTGAAGACAATAAGCCCTGATTGGTCTAAATCCTCAACAGTGAATATGCATGGGAAAATTATTTTTACAACTGGTGAGCATAATTTATAAGCTTAATTAAATAATGAAGTTCATATTTGACAATAAAACATATTAAATACTATATAATTTTCATATTTTTAGGATTTTTAAACTAGAAAGTGTCTGAACATGGCATCAAAAATTATGATTTCCTATTTTAGATTTCGACCAGTTACTTCTTAATAAGTAAATCTGGCTCTTACAGTGGGCAAATAGATAGCTAATCAGGTGCAATTATACAATGTGTAAGTTAAATGTCACCTTCACGTAATGAGGTGCCTAAATGTAACAGCCAAGCTATTTAAATTTACAAAAAGGGACATAAACACAACCTCCTGAAAATGTGTTTAAATCCCGAAACACGTCGAAACCGTTAGCACACAAACTGTAAAATATGATCTCCTCACCCCGGCATCGCCTGCAAGTGTCCAATTTGACGATCCTTTTCTTAGTTCCGCTACACTCCATGATCTCTCCCACACTTTCTCCTCGCTGGGAGCAGCTGTGCTGGGCTGAGATACCGTTGGTGTACCTGGAGGTTGTTGAGCAGTTGACGAAGGCTCAATCGGAGGTGCTGGAGGGGGAGGAGGTGGAGGGATACCTCCATCTAATGGAGGTGGAGGCGGAGGTGGCGGTGGTGGTGGCGGCGGCGGAGGCGCCATCTTGAATTTCCTGATGTGTTGTTCTCTCTGGGCACGTGACTTTAAGCCTCGATCGTGTGTTACGAAGATGATGGGACGGGGTAAAAATAACACGCGACGAAACAAATCAAACTGATATTCCTTGCATGTACAACTAATACTAGCCCAAAAATTTCGGCAAAGTGTTGACAACTCTAAAGTTCCCAGCCAAATATTAACATCAGTAAAGTAGGGATGTGCTTTTGGACTCCAATATACTGGGATCACCCAGAATAACACTATTTATTCTCCCCGGGTTATTCTGTATCTCTCGGTTTTAGCAATAATTATAAACCACACGTACAAAATGATATCGATAAATGAAAGAAGCACTGAAGTATTGAAGGTAAAAAGCGTTTCCTGCGTTTGTTGTTCGAGAATATTCGGCTTGCATCGATTGGCGCCTGAAAGATTTCAAGTCTATTTCAGTAGGGGGGCCTTATCCCCACCCCCCCCCCCTCCTCCAAGTGGGTGATCCTTGTCCTGTTGACCTATTTAAAGAAATTTGCTGCTCGTAACTATAGTACAGGAAATTAAATTTACCGCAAATATCAGCTGTTTCCCAAAATTTATTTTTTAATAGTCTGAACTGTTTTGTTACTGATTGATACACCATTTACACACCGTTACGTTAAAACTGTGTGTCCGGACTCGAGGGAGGATGGAGCGGAAATCGAGCCTGGTATTGCGGTGGACTTTGAATTTCATTTCATGAGTTTTCCGGTTCACGGTTTTCAAATTTGTGACTTTCAGTTTTGGTATCTCTGACAGTTTTCGTTTTCTCCGTAATATTTTAATGTTCCCTCTTATAAAGGTTTAACTGTACTCGATTGCCGAAAAAGAAGATATTGGAGTCTCAAAATTGGTGAGCTGAACGAATTTTCGAATGATTCAAGCCGTGATTAAAAGTTTTAGACGATCAACAGACAAGAGAATTAAGAAGAATCCGAACGACGCGTTTCGCTATTTTTATACGGTATTGAAAATAACTACACATCAATACGGGCATGGCGAAATAATATGAATAAATAGTTAATAAATAAAAGAAAAAAGACATTACACAAGGCTGGGAGTTCTGCAGTCTTTAATATCGCCTTGGAAAGAGAAGGAAAATGGAAAAAAAAAACAACAACAACAAGAAGTTATTACAACATGGGGTATTCGTATTTGGTCACCCATCCAAGAATGAACCCCGGCCCGCCGACAGGTCTTAACTTTGTTGAATTTTTGTTCGTTAAATCTTTCACGCGAGAGTAGTTTCTGACAAAACAAAATGAGACGGTAGAAACCAAATGGCGCTAAAATGTATGAAAAATTTTTTTTTTTTTATTGCCACACACTTAAAATATTTACAATATATATACGTACATTAATTACAATTCTAAATCAACTACTTACTCTACTTACAGTACTAAATTTACTTACGCTTCATTACAATACTTGTCTAATGCCTATCTATCTACCTATGTATGAGAAATCTGAGGAAACTTGGAATATGGCTGTGTAGTTGGATTCTCATCGGCGATCTATTCGTGGAAAATAATGAGACGGTCCAAAAGCTAAAGGAAACCTTAACAACAGCCATGTACAGCTTCTATTTTGACGGAAAAGACGGCTTTATAATCTTATAAGTTTCTTCCTCCTTTGTTTAACTAATCAAGTTAGATTCTTTTCAATGCCTTCATTTTGGTATTGTAAAAATACGGACAAGGGCGGAGAGGAGGATTACTATATTCAGTACTATATCTAGTCAGTATAATTGATCGACTTTGCAGTAATCCTTCAGACGAAAAAATGATCGAACAGCAGTTTCGATGTTTCCTGAAAGATAAACTTAAGAACTGATTTCAATTTTATGACTGGTTAATATAGAAACGAAGAATCTAGCTTGGGCTCAGTTTTCAAGAGGCTTTACTCAAAATGGCACGTTTGACCCAAATGATTAATTGCTAGCAAATCAAAAACTGTTTATTTTTTAATTTAGTAAATATTGCGTACCAAGATGTCGGAACACTGCCGCGCGCAGCAGCAGCTGAATCATCTGAAGAGCGTGCTATTGACATGGCTTCTTCTGCAACTGGGTTCATGTGCCTCATGGATTCACCGCGTTCAATACCTTTGACCATTTCCGCGTAGCTGGCGAAAGACGGCAATACAGAGTTAAAAACTCTACCAAGTCACGAGGGTTTTATTGAGTGTTTTATTTCTTTCTAAGGTCTTTTGAGGTTGGGGGTGGAGAGGGAATGGTTATTTTATGTCATAAGTCAGCTACGGAAGATATAAAAGAAGTAGAGAGGAATAATTAATGTTGTATTGTTCAGTACCATATGGCTGGCGTTCGTAACCAATAGAGCGGTTTCAGTTTAGTTGAGTGTGGAAAGTAATCAGGCAATTACTTCGGTTTTGGTTTGGTTTTAGTACGGTTTGAAATTGGTTGAGTAGTCTAATTGGTAAGTAATTTGCTTGGTATTATTATTAATGCTTTAATTATAGAGAGAGCGAAAGATAATTCGTAACCATTTCGTTATCTTTTCAAAACTGTAACAGTAAAAATGCCGTAAAAAATAACGCTTTCCGCTTCTGCTAACAGGCCGGAGGACCGCAAAATTCCAAACCTTCCAAAGTTCGTTAACACTTTGCAGGTTTTTTTTTTTTTGTCGAGAAAGAAAACCTTACACCTCGAATACAATCACCATAATTACAACATAGCACATACCGTATAAAATGATCATGCAACATTGCACCTTCACAAAGGTAGCTGCATAATTATGCAAAGTTTCATTTGGTCTGAAAAAAGATAAAACGAAAAGTAAACGAACAACTTTAAGCCAACGATAACGTTCAAATCGAAAGAAATGACAGTCGTAATGAGTTTGCCCATAAACTTCCACCATCTCTAAAACCGTTCACAGCTGTGATTTGGAGGCCATTTAATTAAACTATTTACCTAAGCAGCAATAGTTCAAACAAGTGAAAGCGATACCTCAATAATAAATGAAGTACGCTTGTGTCTACAAAGAAGAGAAACGAAACCAACTCGTATTTAATACGAGTTGGATAATAAGAATATTTATTTCGGCGCAATGTAAATGTCGCCTTTTGTGCCTTCCTCGTCCCTTCCTTGAGTGGGTAGGATTGCCGTGGCTTTGCAATAACATTACAGACTGCGGAATATTCAGGAAGTTAGAAACTTCTGTTTTCCGTCGACTTCTCTGTGGGAAGATGTTGCAGATTTGCAGCTGTAAAAATTAGACTTAACTTTCTATTCAAAAACCGTTATCTTTTCTACTTTTGTGCTTCAGCTAACCAGTGTATTTCCCTCACTGTAAAAAGGCCTGTGATGCTGGACCTTCTGCGAGGTATCGTCAATAAACTCAGGCATGATATGCAAACTCTTGCCCAAATTCAGTGGTTATGTACACGAACACCAACCTTACCATTGATTAAAACTACGAAGGATAATATCAATAACTCAAGGTTGCAGTGATAAATTTATAAATTTTATACTAAGAGCACGCTTCGTTTTCGTACTGGAGACTTTCGTAATGTAACAAAGTTTAAAAGTTGAACCTCAAATTTGTTCAAATTTGGTCTTTTTATTTTAAAAACTAATATAAAGAAGGAACATTGTGCGCCCAAATGCTATTATATTTCATTAATGCGGTCTCGAAATCTCAATTCAGTGCGAATGTCATTTTTAAACAAAAGGTTAAAACTGTTCAAATTTCTTTATTTTCTCAGGGGCAAAGAAGCAGTAGCCCAGGGGTAGTACCACTAATCGGTAGATCAGGTAAGTTAAGACCTGTTGGGAAAGGTCAGTAAGTTGATGGGTGATTGGCACTACAGATGTCATCTTAAAGAGTAAAGAGTAAAGAGTAAAGAGTAAAGAGTAAAGAGTAAAGAGTAAAGAGTAAAGAGTAAAGAGTAAAGAGTAAAGAGTAAAGAGTAAAGAGTAAAGAGTAAAGAGTAAAGAGTAAAGAGTAAAGAGTAAAGAGTAAAGAGTAAAGAGTAAAGAGTAAAGAGTAAAGAGTAAAGAGTAAAGAGTAAAGAGTAAAGAGTAAAGAGTAAAGAGTAAAGAGTAAAGAGTAAAGAGTAAAGAGTAAAGAGTAAAGAGTAAAGAGTAAAGAGTAAAGAGTAAAGAGTAAAGAGTAAAGAGTAAAGAGTAAAGAGTAAAGAGTAAAGAGTAAAGAGTAAAGAGTAAAGAGTAAAGAGTAAAGAGTAAAGAGTAAAGAGTAAAGAGTAAAGAGTAAAGAGTAAAGAGTAAAGAGTAAAGAGTAAAGAGTAAAGAGTAAAGAGTAAAGAGTAAAGAGTAAAGAGTAAAGAGTAAAGAGTAAAGAGTAAAGAGTAAAGAGTAAAGAGTAAAGAGTAAAGAGTAAAGAGTAAAGAGTAAAGAGTAAAGAGTAAAGAGTAAAGAGTAAAGAGTAAAGAGTAAAGAGTAAAGAGTAAAGAGTAAAGAGTAAAGAGTAAAGAGTAAAGAGTAAAGAGTAAAGAGTAAAGAGTAAAGAGTAAAGAGTAAAGAGTAAAGAGTAAAGAGTAAAGAGTAAAGAGTAAAGAGTAAAGAGTAAAGAGTAAAGAGTAAAGAGTAAAGAGTAAAGAGTAAAGAGTAAAGAGTAAAGAGTAAAGAGTAAAGAGTAAAGAGTAAAGAGTAAAGAGTAAAGAGTAAAGAGTAAAGAGTAAAGAGTAAAGAGTAAAGAGTAAAGAGTAAAGAGTAAAGAGTAAAGAGTAAAGAGTAAAGAGTAAAGAGTAAAGAGTAAAGAGTAAAGAGTAAAGAGTAAAGAGTAAAGAGTAAAGAGTAAAGAGTAAAGAGTAAAGAGTAAAGAGTAAAGAGTAAAGAGTAAAGAGTAAAGAGTAAAGAGTAAAGAGTAAAGAGTAAAGAGTAAAGAGTAAAGAGTAAAGAGTAAAGAGTAAAGAGTAAAGAGTAAAGAGTAAAGAGTAAAGAGTAAAGAGTAAAGAGTAAAGAGTAAAGAGTAAAGAGTAAAGAGTAAAGAGTAAAGAGTAAAGAGTAAAGAGTAAAGAGTAAAGAGTAAAGAGTAAAGAGTAAAGAGTAAAGAGTAAAGAGTAAAGAGTAAAGAGTAAAGAGTAAAGAGTAAAGAGTAAAGAGTAAAGAGTAAAGAGTAAAGAGTAAAGAGTAAAGAGTAAAGAGTAAAGAGTAAAGAGTAAAGAGTAAAGAGTAAAGAGTAAAGAGTAAAGAGTAAAGAGTAAAGAGTAAAGAGTAAAGAGTAAAGAGTAAAGAGTAAAGAGTAAAGAGTAAAGAGTAAAGAGTAAAGAGTAAAGAGTAAAGAGTAAAGAGTAAAGAGTAAAGAGTAAAGAGTAAAGAGTAAAGAGTAAAGAGTAAAGAGTAAAGAGTAAAGAGTAAAGAGTAAAGAGTAAAGAGTAAAGAGTAAAGAGTAAAGAGTAAAGAGTAAAGAGTAAAGAGTAAAGAGTAAAGAGTAAAGAGTAAAGAGTAAAGAGTAAAGAGTAAAGAGTAAAGAGTAAAGAGTAAAGAGTAAAGAGTAAAGAGTAAAGAGTAAAGAGTAAAGAGTAAAGAGTAAAGAGTAAAGAGTAAAGAGTAAAGAGTAAAGAGTAAAGAGTAAAGAGTAAAGAGTAAAGAGTAAAGAGTAAAGAGTAAAGAGTAAAGAGTAAAGAGTAAAGAGTAAAGAGTAAAGAGTAAAGAGTAAAGAGTAAAGAGTAAAGAGTAAAGAGTAAAGAGTAAAGAGTAAAGAGTAAAGAGTAAAGAAATAGCTACGTTTTGGTGGTCAAAGGACATCATTTAAGTCTGGCGATCGGTAACTTGACATGCTGCATTCGAAGAACTGAATGTCCGCGGCAGTTTGCGGTTCCAAGAGTGCTTAAGTGCTGACAGATTGAACTTGGTTCGCGACTGTGTCAGGCCAAAACAGAGCAAGTCTAAAAGCAGGTCAATTAAAGGGCATATAAAAGGTATTTTAGGGAGTTACATGACAAGCAGTAGGCACGGTGCCTATGGAAGTGTGAATGTTTTGAGCTGCTCTCAGACTTATAAAAATGTGTTGCTTTGGCGGGAAGGGGGATACTGTGTCACAATAGTACAGTTACCCATAATGCATTGCAAGATGTATCTGACAATAAAGGCTGCTGTTAGCATAGGCGGACCACTCTATGTGTTAATAATCAATTATTAACCACGAACACAAGTGGTCCGCCTGTGCTGTTAGCTATGACAAAGTACAAGCAAAGTCGAGACTATGGAATAATTTGAGGAAAAGAATGATCTCTTTAATTGTTTTGTCTAAAAGGTTTCGTTAGAATACAGATAATTATCACAAACAATGCAGCATAGCGACCTCGACGAACTCGTTGGCGAGGTAAATTTGGACGTAGCAGATCCTAAACTTCGAAAGTCTGTAGGTTTTTCATTGTTGAAAATATCCGAAGAAGATTTTTCTGCCGCCAATGATGAAGAAGACAAGGAAAAGACGAAATCACGAACAAATTTTAAACTAACATGGACAGGTTGAGGATATTGGAATTAACGCCACTGGACTACGTTAATTCTAGGACTTCGGAAAGTGCACTAGACTTGGAAATTCAGATCATAACTTTTGCTGCCCAATGTGGTGAACCCTATCGATGTTTAAATGTGAGTTTCTATAGTTCATTGTGCTTAAACAGTGACCCAAAATCAGTTCCAGAGTGAAATGTCTTATTTTGAATCATAGCAGGTGCATAAAAGTGATGTCCATTGCGCATGACATGTTCTTTCGTGATGACGTCACAAACAGATTTTTTGTGATAAAAGCTTTTTTGAAAAAGAACTTTTACGCCAATTTGCTCTCAACGGTTGCTTAAGTAAAACCAATTGTTGATAACTAGCACTAATCCTAAAGTGTAGTTGTTATTGTCCTCCTTTTTTGTTTCGAAGATACATTTTTCATCAAAATGTAAAATCTGGGTTATATTGTGTGCTTTTCTCAAAAAATCATAAAGGGTCTCCAACAATGACATCCCCAGAAAAAGAGCTAAATTTTCCTTCATTTTATGAAATATTGAGGAATTTTATATTTATTAAGCAATAACTCAGTGTGGGGCAGTATAGCAATCACATGATAGCCATACTTCACAAGAGAGTTTTGTCTTTTTTAAGGACGTTCGCGCGAAAATTTTCCAGTCGATATATATATTTTTAATTTTTTACTGCAGTCAGATATTGAGTTAATTGTGTCAGAAATGCCAAAAAAAAATGGGGTTACCGACTTCGTTTCAGAAATAGAGCGTGCGGAAAACTACCCTGATTTTGAAAAATTGGCGCACGTAATTCAGCGTGGTTTATAGTGAAAAAGATCAAAGGCGGGTCAACGGAGCCAAACGATCTTAGTCATGTTTGGTAGAAGTGGGTCTGTTGGGTCTGTTGGGTAAATGATTCCAAATGCTGCCGACAATTTCACAAAACTTAACCCTTCAAGAGGTATTTGAAACCGCCGCACGGATAAACGAAGAGATAAAAAGAACGGAATTCGATGGTGCATTTTACAAAAAATTCAAACTTCTAATCGATAGATTTTCTTCATTTTGTCGATAAACGAAGAAAATCGGTAGAGAAAATGATCCATCAAAAGAAAAATAGGGGTCACCGAAAGTCCAAGATCCGGTTAAATTCAGGCAAAGCTATAGCAATGGCCATCTGCCCTAAGAATGTATGATAAATTTGGCATGGCCTCTGCCATTTGTGCTATTAGAGAAACGACCGACTCAGAGGCCCTATGAACGCTGGAAGAGTCCCCTGTCTTGAGAAACTCAACAAGTGTTATTGTAGGTACAGCTCTAGATAGCTGGTTTAAAACAGCAATGATAAGCAATAACCCACGCTTAACAATGCCCGACGCTTGGATAGACATCATTGTAAGCTCTAGAAAATAGATCGATCGGACGAGGGAATTCTCGAACGTGAACTTCTCTCACCTTGATTAATGGCAGAATGTATCAAAGTTCTTTTCAGTTGAGATGAGATCATTCCCCAGTGAACAAAATAACATTTGTTCGTCCAGTTTACAATGACTTTGCGTGTTTTTGAAAATCGTGAAGTTGAGACGGCGAGGCGAAAAATAGTTATTTCGCGCCAAAAGAGAAGCGTCTGCACCAACTTTCCCGCCATTATTTAGCCTGGCGCCCGCGTTGAAACTATGAATTCGACAGTGAATTCATGTCAAGAAGGATCCAAGAAGTCGGGTACAGGAGCGATAGTTTGGTGGTTAAACTTTGATTTCTTTTGGGTTTGAAACCTTGTTAAGTTAGATATTGACATTGTAGTATATTTTTTAGGGCGAAAAGTAATCTTCCCCAGTTTACAAACGCGTGAGAAAGCGCTGTTTTTTTTTTATTCTGACAAAGCCATCCCCTTTTTTTTCTCTGTTTAGGCCATTTCCTTTTTTTCCTCTGTTTAGCGTCGTCCGACCGACCCAGATTTCCGCGTTTTTAATTAAAAAAAAGGTACGCAGAAGGCAATGAAGGCAATGACACATTATTTCAAACAATTGTCACTTTAATCTGAAAGATAAGGAATTTTTTGCCTTACAGACTTTTAGTTTTTCCCTGTTCTTGTTTGAGTTTAACAACGACGTCGACTTTTCCTTCCTCCATTGCCGCGATGTTGACTTTGTAACCACACCTTGTTGTTTCCAGGCTCCACGGATATTATGCTGAGGTACCGGGCCTCCTAGCTCCAGACTCCTCTTACATTCATACTTTATTGTTACCTCCCCAATGGGGCTTTTCAATCTTCCAATTTTATTTTTGTTTTTTTTTTTTCCTTTTCCGACCGACCGACCCAAAATCAGATAACGCATTCGACAATAAACAGGGATGGCCTTAGCGTCGTCCGACCGACCCAGATTTTCGCGTTTTCAAAAAGAAAAAGAGTTACGCAGAAGGCAATTAAGGCAATGACACATTGTTTCAGTCATGGATGCTGACAGATCAGTGTGCAGTTTTGGTGGTTCATCCTTTTTTCCCTGCTCTCGTTTGATTTCAACAACGACGTCGATTTTTCCTTCCCCCATTGCCGTCATGTTGACTCTGTAACCACACCTTGTTGTTTCCAGGCTCCACGGATATTATGCTGAGGTACCGGGCCTCCTAGCTCCAGACTCCTTTTCCAATTTTATTTTTGTTTATTTTTTCCTTTTCCGACCGACCGACCCGAAATCAGAAAACGCATTCGACAATAAACGAACAAAAAAGGGGGGATGGCCCTGAACATGAACCACGATAGCGTAGATGACATTAGGCTCGATTTAACAACTGTACTCCCAAAACTGCTGGAAATCGAGCGTAAGATGATATCGAAGTCTGAAATATATATACGAACAAGACAGTTATCTTAGCAACCAGACTGCTTAGCAACTAAACTCTCAAAAATCAGTGTGCTAAAACTTTCGATATCTGAGCAGTTTCAATCAAACATTAAGATGTTTTCCCATCGAAATAAATTTTAGCTTCCGTATAACCTTACTAGCTAGCTTCTTTCTTGTTTGCAGTACTTGAACAGCTCATGTCAAAGACTTGCGCCAAAATCAAAGCAATGAGGAGCGGGTGGCTCCTTTGGCTGATCGTATATAAACTAACAACCAACCAAACGCCTTTAATTATTGCGGTCATATTGAAGGTGCGAATATTACAGAGGTTCTTGACTGATTGACTGACTGACTGACTGACTGATTGACTGACTGACTGACTGACTGACTGACTGATTGACTGAACACTTTCTTTGTCTCATAACCACCCAGAAAATAGTACAACGCAACTCACACCTATAGTAGATAACAGAAATGCATGTTGAATGAATTTTTTTCTGCACTTCCTGCATCTGTTGGAGATAATTTGGAAACATTTCTTTTAAACTCCATACATTTATTATACATGCAAGCAAAGTTCACAGAATAGATAGTGAGTAGCGCAGCCAATCAGAGAACGGCATTCGTGACAGAAAGCTGGTAGATTCCTACTAAAACTCGATAGAAACACGGAACATGCTTTCTATTTCTTACATATCAATGGTTTTCGAGACCAAATGTAAAATCGGTCAATGGTTTCTAATAACCGGCAGCCCAGTCCTTCCCAGGACGAGGTTGTTGTTGTTACTGGTGCCATGGGCTGCGCGAACAACTGCCGTTTTATTGGTAACCGGTCCTATGAACTCCTATGCATGATTATGTCACGTACTCAAAAATTCACCAGCATGCAATCCTCGTTTGTGCGAAATTTTCTCAAACCTAGCCCTGTGACCTTCGTGTTGTTACTTCGTGGGTATTCTTTTCATCTTTGCTGCCTGAAATCCAAAGGTTTGGGAATTGGTCAACGTCACCGGCAGAACGCGTGACTATGAACAATAGGCAATTGCAAAATCCAGACGATATCATGTCAATGTCGTGATAAGGATATCGGGAACAAACTAAAACTGTGCCGCAGAAAACAGTTGGATTGGACTTCCATCTGAGGTCATTACGATTACGCTAGGCGACAAGGGAGGGGTGGGGGGGGGGAGGGTGACAAAATAACGTCAATATTGTTTCATTGAACTTATCGAGTGATTTCATTTGTGTAATTTGCGCTCGTCCGAAATGTTGCAACGCAAAGCTGGACAAAATGGGGGGGGGGGGGGGGTGTGGGTGGGATGGAGGGAAACTCCTCGTAAACGCGCTCTGAGCACGGTAACGATGCTAACGCACCCGATTTCTCATCTGAGGAGGGCATGATTCTACATTCTAAAACATTTTAGGATATCACTCCAGTGTTACTTCTATTCATTTATTGTCTTTATTGTCTTTATTGCATTCTGTTATTTGTACAAGGTAGCTATTGCTGACAGCCAAATGCTCGATATAAAACACTGCTTGGTACAGACTTGTTTACCAACCATAGGAAAACAAAGTATTCAATGTTCTTTAAATAAAATAACGTTATATTTTCTTTTGCAGCTTTTGAATATAAGTACATTCTTTGAAGAAAGTAAATCTGGTATCTAGTATAAACGTAAAAACATTTATTTCTCTTGTACAGAAATTTCAAATAAACTTGAGTAAAATTTGGCACAAAATGAGATTAAAAAGAAAATTTTCTCGTCAATCCAGATTGCGCTGGTCCCAGTAACATAGTAAAAACAACGAAAATATTCCTTTATAACTCTACCTATATAGTCTTTTTTACATCAAATTAGTGAATTATTTCATTTTTGCCGCACATCGGGTTAAATATTCACTTAAAGATATTATTTAAAAAATATTTCACGAAATGCGTGAATTATGGCGATCACAAAATTCCTTAGTTCCATTTCCTAGTTTATGTCTCAAACGAAAAACTCTTGCAACATAACTAACAACTTGACAAATGTAACGAAATGAAACAAGAACGCCCGACAGTTTAGTGATCTTATCGATACGAACTGTTTCCACAAACACAAAGTTAAACATGAAACTGTACAACGATTTTCCTGATATCATCAATAATTTGCCTTTAGTCAACTGGGGTAAACGCATGCTGTATAACGCCTTCCCTTGTAACCCCTCTATAGATATTTGCAACAGCAGAAGCTTCCTGCTTTTAACAAGGCGAGTAGAAACAGCCCTACCTATTTATCATTACGTATTATTTATAAACGTTTTGCATTAAAGCTTTGAAGCAAAGCTTCTTTAAACAGCTTTACGTATTTGGAATGAGTAATAACGCGACGAGAGTTCGTAACACAACATCAGTGCGGCATGTATGCTTGTTTACTCCTGCATTCCTGCTACTTTATGTGGAGTTTGGGTTCACTGTGTACCTAAGCCACAGACTGCAAAGGAAAATATAAAAAAAATACGATAAATAGAGATTAAACAGGCTACAATGGATTTAACATTGCGCCTAAGCATTATCACAAACTGGGGTAACTTATCGCATCACAAGAAACTTCACTGCGTTTGACAGAGATCGCAGACTGTTGTCTGAATCTTGAAGTAAAACAAGTTTCTAGTTCCTCCGACGGCTCACGTGCAAGTCTCTGCAAGGCTACGCGAATCATCTCTAAATCAGTTCACACTTGCAGAAGACACAAAAATAAATCAGTCCATCAGTGACACGCGACTTCACGATGGAAATTTATGAAGACGGAGATGAAGCTGAGAAGGGAAATCGTTGTCTGAGAATTTTTTGCACCATGTTGGGGCAAGTTCATGAAACGCTGTTTAGGGCGAGACCCGTAGATAACGTGTAAAATTCGTTACGTTGCCGCAATCGTTGCGAGAGGCAACGATAACGATTCTACTTCGTACAACGAGAGTTGCTGCAAGACGTGTTCATTCCAGGGTGTATCACGCACGATACGTTTTCGTGCAAGTTGCTTTGCGAAAGTTTCCTGGTATGCCAGCTTGTTTATCCTCATATCATCGACCTCCCTTCTGATTATTCTTAAAGGAGCTCAGTCACGGTTTGCGCATATTGAAAAGTTTAGCCTCGATTTTTCAAATTCGTCGTTTGTAATCCGTGTCAATCTTCTCCATCCTTAGCCATCCTTGTTCCTTTATGGTTTATCATTATGTCTTTGGTGTTTATCTATCTTATTAAACTGTTATTTTCAGGTTTCCTACCATTTAAAGGTAATTTTGTCTGTGGCCAAAATAACTCAAAATACCGTGACTGAGCTTCTTTAATTTAATTTTAATATGTTAGTTCTGAAAAACTTGGTGTTAAGTCAACAATAGGGAGCTTAAGCAAACCAAACGAGAACGTCACCAAACAAAAGGTATCATGAGCGAAACAGTAGCTCTTCACGTGCTTTATAAATATTTGTACATTTCGTAGTTGTCCTCTGCAAACAACAACGTGAAATTACCAAGTTTTGTGTATTTTGAAGAACGTGAGCCACGACGGCTAATTTTTCGTATTTTTTTTTTCTGAAATTGATCGCTGGCGTTGCATCTTTAGCTTGTTTGAGCAGAGTTTTAGGCCGCTCGGCTCAATGAACAGTTTTTGTAGATACTTGCGAAATTCAAAGGTTTCTCCTACTTGATGATTTTCAATATTCTCATCAACTACCTAACTGACATTGTATTAATATTGTAAAGAGAAGTTATGTTTTGATAGTTCTTACCCCTTCCATATCAGAGTCATCATTCACAGTAGGAGCACATGAACTGCTCTTAACAGTGCTTGCTGTACTGGTGCTTGATTTGCTGGAGCTCATGCTACAACTTTGATATCCACCTGCTCTCTCGTTATCCTGACTTTGTGGTATTTTCTTCACGATGGCGTATTTCTTCTTCAGCGGTTCGCGTGGATCCACTACACCCAGTGTCGTCGTCTTCTTCAAAGGCTGTACAAGCATGGCTGGGTTAGCTTGCAAAGGTGGTCCACCTGGCCGAGCGACTCTATGAAGGGGTCTCCTCGGCTGTGAAGGGACTATAGGTACAGGGGCTCGCATACCGGGTATCTGTCTTATAAGCTCTCCAGGGGCCCCTTTGTGAACACGCGGGGGACCCTGGTCGTTGGGACCTTTTTCGTTATCGCGTCTTAGCCTAGGACGTACTCGAGCGGGTGGCGTGTACTCAAGGTCACCCTCACTTCCAGTCTCCCATCGTTTTCTAAGGGGGCACGGACCGTACGCAGCGGCGGTTCCTAAGCTAGCCTCGTTATCGTTGGAGAATGAATTGCTGCGTTTCCAGTTGGCGGCGTAGGGAGGAGGTATACCAAGCGAATCCATGAGCCCATAAGCGTCGGTGTTAAATCCGCCGCATTCTGCTGCTACACGTACAGCGTTAGCAAAGTCCGCATCCGTGAAGAACGATCCATCGCTGCTAATACCGCTTATTCGGCTCGGGCTCGAGCACGACGAGTCATCTTCGGAGCCGCTCGTGTTCGTTACAGACTCGGCCCATTGCATGATTATGTCGCTCGTGATGCCTTCGAGGTCGATAGGGATAGGCTTCGGCTTGGATCGGGACTTCTTAGATTTTTCCGACTTGCCTGCAACCGATCCCTGCTCATGCTCTCCATCGTTTAACGAGTGAGCTCCCTTTCTGTGTGCCCGCCGTGGTGAACTGGTGCCGTGTGGCTCTGTCAGTCCGCTCTTTCCAGTAATCCCGCTCATTCCAGTCACGCCACTGGCCTCGCTCATTCCCGTTCTACCGGTCATACCAGTCATTCCACTCATACCTGTCATACCACTCATTCCTGTCATTCCACTCATACCACTCATGCCGCTCATTCCGGTCCGTCCGGTCATCCCTGTCATGGCGCTTCGTTCGCTAAACGGTGGAGAGGGGGGTGGGGACCCCTGGCTGCTCGGTGGTGGCTCCGAGGGGGGTGGGGGAAGCATATCCGCCCAGTTGAAAATGGCTAAACGCGGTGGAGGTTTAAGAGCCTTTCTCTTCCTCTGAAGTGAACCACAACTTGTGGAGGTCTTACAGCTCCGTTCACTCGCTGGGCTGGACGGTCTTTCCAAATCAGGCGATTTGCGCGCCTCGGAAGCATCTTGTTTGGAAGACTCATCTTTGTCCTCCCCTAATTTCCTATCGGGTTCGTCCTTCGCCTTGTCAGCACTGCCCAGCGGGAACTTCTGCATCTCCATCTCAGTTTCTTTCAGAACAGCTTCGTAAGTGGGGGGTGGCTCCGAGTGGAAGGTGCTAGTGGTGTGCATATTTCCAGCCATCTCAAAAGACTGGATCTTGAGCTTGGGTTTGGTCTTTTCCGTGTCGCTGGAGTCGCTAGGTGTTTGGTTAGGATCCCTTCTCCGGGACCCCGGATTATTTTTGCTCCTATTAGTGCCATTCTCAGTGTAGTCATAGTAACGGATTCGTTCTTTGGGTCCGTTCTTTGGAAGAGTACTTTCAGAAGGACTTCTGGATCCACTGGGTGTACCAAACTCTGTAAAAAGTAGAAAAAAATTCTCTCAATTTACCTATTAAAACATTTTAATTCAAACTCACACTAAGCACGTGTGAAAATGCGGTCACAAAGAAAAGAGTTTTTTTTGCGACGCACTGGGAAAACGCGAACCAAAAGTCGCGCGAGACAACACGAACAAACATTCGCGCGAGAAGCGAGTCGACCTCGCGAGTTCTTATCACGTGAAAACGTAAACGCGTAATGTACGGATAAGTCGCAAAGCCAGTTAGCAAATAAAGTGCAACGAGCTTACAAGTACTTTTTAATCGAACTTTCACATTTCCGTTGCAAAATGTTATCAAACACTTTCCTGTTTCAGTAAGCCATAGTGAAACGCTTTAAAGAAGCTCAGTCACGGCTTGCGCATATTGAAAAGTTTAGCCTCAATTTTTCAAATTCGTCGTTTGTAATCCATGTCAATCTTCTCCATCCTTAGCCATCCTTGTTCCTTTATGGTTTATCTTTATATCTTTGGTGTTTTTCTATCTTACTAAACTGTTATTTTCAGGTTTCCTACCATTTAAAGGTAATTTTGTATGTGGCCAAAATAACTCAAAATACCGTGACTGAGCCCCTTTAAAGTAAATCTTTACTTACGGTTTGTTGGTGAATCCAAGAACTTGTTGCTTTTATTAACGTGTTCCTGGTAACGACTGTTGGAGTGTGGTAAGTTATTTGTCTTCGCCGGTTGACCGTTCATCGAGCTGTAGTGGCCATCCAGCTGATTACCACTTCCTATTAAAAACACACAAAAAATTGAACTATTAACAAAAGCAACAATATCTTACAAAGTTAGTTTTTGTGCAAAACTTTCTACACCAGCGCCGGATAGCCAGTGAAATCGTAATCAAGCTAACCAATCAGCCTTGACGCAGATAGTCTTCACCAGCCTATCAGATACAGTTTTAAAACCAATCGCGATTGGATTCGCGCCATCCAGGGCGCTTATATGTATCCGGCCTTTTTCCGCCCTGTGCCACCATTTCCCGCGCTTGCCACACGTGTGGTCAGTGATTTTGCTTTTTGTTCTGGTTGGTTTTGAAGGATTTTGCTTTTGCCTCTACCAGAGATGGGCTCTGCCAGATTTGGTTCCCGTACAGTTAGTCACTAAAGTTTCAAATACGGGCTTCTTGACGCAAGAAAATCAATTCACTCTTTCAGGGCTTCTCGATTAAAACTTGCAGAAACTTTTCTTCAAGCAATTGAACCAAACTAAAAGCGAATGCAGGTAACGAATATCGATCTATTAACAACAGCTTCTAGGAAGTCACCCATATTCTCACCCGATAAATGGTTCAAAGTGATCTTATTAGGAAAGTCAATGCTGCCATTGGAAGAGCCTCCTCTCACTCGACAGCAGTTTGCCATCTGTTTTGCGCAATCAGAGGCCGAGCTGTCACTCGATCTGTTATTGGTCAGTTGCTGTGTTGGCTCTGAATTCCTCTCCTCCATCCACAAGAACTTTGAAGCACGTGTACTGAAAGTGTTCACAAACAAAAATTTAACACACAAGCACAACAAACAGTTAACACACAAGCAAGGAACCGCTCTACCGGACAAATTGCTTTTACACTGCAAGTCTGACTTGCCCCATACATTAAGTAACTTTGTTTACGATCTGCAAGCTCTATCTTCGGTGCAAGCGTAACTTAGTTTTTCCCTGTTTTTCCCTGATTTGTGACTGCCCAAGAAACCACATGACCATTTTGAGACGCGAGGAAGGCTAAACAACTGTCTGTGTATATTCTACCTGTCAGTCTCTTCTTTTCAGGGGAACTGCTAGACGGTTTTCTCCCTAATTACTACGGACATGCATGTGTTACGCGGGGCTCTGTGACTCGTGTAGAAAAAATAAGACTTACCCTGAACTCCGAGGCGCGTTGTCACCTGGAATATTCACTGTCAAGAAAAACAAAGTTTCCAAATGAAAGTCTGAAGACTAAAGCAAACTGTACGATGTATCCAATGTTAGGAAGGGCCTACCGTACACTGTATGAAAGGACCGCACACTTAGGAATAAAAGAGTGAAAGCAGTAAATTTGAATAAGAATTGAAGCATTGAAATCGAGGAAGAATACCTCGACGAAATCAACGAACGAACACATCACAATGTTATTTATACAGGGCCCCTACGGATACCAGCCTTTGAGCTGAACGGGTTACCCTGTTTAAAAAAGTTAAACTTTACTTTACTTCACTCTGATTTTTTTTCTGTCAAATCCATGAGCCTCCACACTCCTGTCAGTCGCTCTACCACACAGTAACATTAGATTTGTGGAAGCTACGTTAAACGTGACAAACATCCTACATACTTCTAGGTCCTTCTAGAATTGGTTTCGCTGCAGGTGTAAAGACCACTGTGGAATCAAACAACATCACAGCACAACAGAACAAGCAAGTCACCTCTTGTCGTCAAGGCCTTCTGTGACTTCTTTTTATTCCGTCTTTGCCTGTAAAGCAGCAACACCACTATCAAGAGTATGATCCAGGCCACAGCACCCATGGTGCCAATGAACCATGGCTGGCGTATGAACAGCTTCATCTTGTGCCAAGTGTCTCCTGAGCCTCCACGTGCTTCCACTATACTGACTTCTCCATTCGAGCTGCCACCGCCTGGTGAGGGACTTACTCCTCCTAACAGAATACCAGCTGCTGAGGAAAAGAAAATTCAAATTATGATTGACAATTAACATTTACATGACTGAGTCTACGAATTTTGAACAAGTTTTGTGCTTAGGATGGTTGATGATGATGATGATGTCTGAAAATTGCACTGAGAGAAAAGGAAAAGATCTTTCAACATGAGATGTCTAGGAGACGACAGAGACCAAAAATTCCAAAAAAAAAAAAACTCATTTTCTCAGTCATTACTGCACCTTTCAATAACATGCGGACTCTAAAATTCAAAGCTCAACCGACAAATGCGTTTTTCGCTACCGTTAAGCAAATGTTCGGCAGCTCCTCCCAGCTTCCGACTATTGCCGAGCACTGTTTGGTTGTCTGAACTGTGCTCAATGATTTGATTACCGTGCGCTTGGCAGTAGTTGGAAACTGGGAGGAGCCGCCGAACATTTGATTGACGGTAGCGAAAAACGCATTTGTTGGTTGAGCTCTGAATTTCCGCATGTTATTGAAAGGCGCAGTAAGATGCTGTTACATTAAACCACCGAGAAAGAAGAAGCAACCTTAAAAACATCAATTTCTACAGGTTTTGTTTCCCATCTTTCAGTACATATTCTTACGGCGCGACTACTCTAACCACGGCCACCAAAAGAATTTTTCTACAAATTTAACGAATAAAAATCGTGGAGGTTAAGAAAAGTTTCGTAACAAATTATCGATGTAATCAAGCTGTACATTACAAAGGCAACAGGTTTGTGGTCATTTGGATTAGTAACCTAAAATTTAAAACTTTTAAAATGCCAGTGGTCAGTTTGCAAAGAATTTGCTCAAGTGGCCTCTCTGGGAGTTGCCTCACTGTAAGCTATTACATGTACACTTGATAGAGATGAAGATAAGCTTGACAATCTAGCTAGCAGTAGATGCTTTAGAATCTGACACGGCAGCATGGAGATGGGAAGCACATGGCCCAGTTCTCCATGTTTTGGAGAAACGATATTGATGTGGACGTTGACGATGATGATCACTGTGATGATGATGTTGATGATGAAGATGACGTTGATGTTGATGATGATAATGATGATAACGATGATGACGATGATGATGACGTTGATGTTGATGATGATGACGATGACGACGATGATGATAATGATGATGATGATGATCACAACAAAAATGATGTTACAATGATGATGGCATTTGGTTATCACACAACAGTAACAAAAAAAGAATTTATTTCTTTTTTTCTGTTTTTGCAGCTCAAAATGAAATCACGCTCAATCACATACCGTCTTGCTCCTCTTGTGTTGTAGCAAACGCTGAGGTACTCTTTGGTCCTGAATGGCTTCCACTCATGATCTGTACCTGTATTTCATAAGTTGTGTTTGCCTCAAGTCCATTGAGTGAATAAAAAGATCCATGAGCACTATCAGGCTTAGTGTAAAAATCCACATCAGTGTCTTTCTTTCGCCATAAAATAAGCACACTTGTTACATCTACTGGTTCTGAGAGCTGAAAAAATAACATTTCAACGTCAATTGTAATGCTATATTTAACACAATATACTGCATATCAAAAGGTGTACTAAATGTAAAAGTGTGCCTTACGCACAGTGCTCCATCACACGGAAAAGTAACTTGATGTAAATTATGTATGGGTTATTGACCAAGTGTGAGGTCAAGATGGCTGGATATTGGCCAAGTTCTTTTTTTGCGTGTTTATGGACCGAGACGGAGTCAAGGTCCATAAACTCGCAAAAAAAAGAACGAGGCCAATATCAAGCCATCTTGACCGAACAAGCTCGGTCAATAAAGGATTTATTATATGGCTTTCGGGGAAATTTTTCTTGCGGGACACAGCGGGTAGTCCCGAGCGGGCAAGATAGCTCCATCTTGCCCGCTCGGGTAGCCAATCACAGCGCAGGATTTGATTCATCTTGCCCGCTCACGGAGCTAACCATATAATAAGTATACAAATTTTGGGACAGAAAATGTGTAGACAGTTACTGGAGTTTCACACATGTACACCTAGTGATCACCAGACCGTGCCGTTGGAAGCAACAGATATAAAATTCAAGTAGGGTGGTTGGAGAGATCTTGTTTGCGATTGGGTGCATAGAATTTATTCTTGCGCCAGCATTTAGTGATTGATTCAAATCTCTTGTTGAGGAGGGTAGATCTGTCAGCAATTACGATACAGGGTTTCACTGACAAGCAAAAATTGCAGCAAGAAGGGTATCATTATGAATTTGCTTGTTTGATAATGGACCATTTGATGGAGTATTAAGTGCCG
Source organism: Orbicella faveolata (assembly GCF_042242905.1). Taxonomy (NCBI): domain Eukaryota; kingdom Metazoa; phylum Cnidaria; class Anthozoa; order Scleractinia; family Merulinidae; genus Orbicella; species Orbicella faveolata. The sequence goes on from NW_028301553.1 coordinate 5,986,747, forward strand.
TTGTCTTTAAGGTCCCAGATGTGTTTGGGAATATGGTGTGGTGAAATGTGCTAGTGGTGATTGAAGGAAAGCTTATGGTTGCTTCCATGTATCCTGTTCTAAAAAATGCAAAACACTTGGAAATACCTTTAACCATGACCCCTCTAAGTTTTACCTTTTCAGTAGACTAGCATTTCTATTTCTGGGTTTTCCTTTGATTGAAAAATTTTGCGTACTACAGTAACTACTGGAACATATCAAGGACACTAAAAACCGCTCAATATTAACTTACGCTCCATGAGATATTTATCTTGTCAGATCCAGTGGGTGTTAAGTTAACGTCAATCTTCACATTTTCCATTGGATTCACAGGAGCAGTGGGTTCTAGAATAGAAAACAGAACGATTATTTTTATTTTACTTCAAACCCAGACTGCTTGATCTGAAGTCTCTTAAACCATTACTCATTGCATGCACTACATGTACATAGTGTAATGTCACTGTAGAGAGAGAGAAAGGTTACTTGTTGAGTGGTGAAGTGTACTTTCAATCTTGAAATCTAAAATGAACTCGACTGGCTCACTTTGGAATGAACAAGCTGAATCGACAAGCCAAAGAAAAAAAATCCACTGCATTTAGCTGTAAACTCCTCACAAGTAAATGTACACATGCTTTTATCTCCTTGTTGGTTTAAAAGGTGAGATTTTTGTATCACTTACTAACGGCAACCACAGTAGGCTTTTTCTTTGTCCTCTTGGACACTTGTTTCAACCCTTGCGTAAGTGTAGTTCCATCTTGACTCACAGCTCGTACGTTAAACACATACATAGTATCAGGATCCAGGTTAGGTACAGTGAACTTGTTTTGCTTCAGCGAGCTAACAGCAGTTTCCCACTGCTCATTGCTGCCACGTTTGTGGTACTCCACAACATATATGACATCAGAGGAGTCTGGCAGTTTTAAGGAGCTCCACAGTAACAACACGGAGTCGTGCGTGACAGTAGTTATCATCAGATCCAAAGGAGGCAGTGTAGGCTTTGGTGTTGGTGTTGTAGTTGGAGGTGGAGTTGTTGTAGTTATCACCTCTGAAAATTAATGATACATTATTAAGTTAACACAGCATCTGAGTGTGTTGCTAGAGTTTCAACATACACAGATCTAAACTCCAACGGAAACAATATCATTATTATTATCTTAGGGAACTATACATGTATGACCAGATAAGACTTTAGAATGTAATTTTTAAACTATAGTGTATTTAGCATTTACCTTCATCTACATTGTACATACGACAGCTAACCATTCTCAGGCTAACTGGAGTTTTATTCAGGCTGAAAATGATAATTAATACATTACTTCCCAACTAAACAAGGTCTTAAATTCTGACAAACCCTTGACTTAATCTTGCTCTGAGCAAGTAGGGACAAGTTACAAATCTGTCAGTTCAACATAAGAAAACTTACTTTTCACTTCAAGCTGTGCTTCCTGCGAGGCTGTTCCAATATTGCTAGTAGCAACACATCTGTACACTCCTTTGGCACTGATATTCACATTAGTGATGCTCAATTGGGAAATCAACCCTGACTGCGTTATTGAGACAGATGATGTATTCTGCAGTGGAACGTTGTCATCATTCTGAAACCAGTTAATAGATGGCTCTGGGCTACCATCTACTTCACAGGAAAAAACTACCTTTGTTCGCTCATCAACGGATTGATTAGATGGACCAGAAATGATTGAGGGCAGAACATCTGTTGGTCCTGAGGATAAGAAGGAGAAGTATTTTACAAAACTACTGATGTAAAATGGTAATAGGACTGAGTGTAGTCCAATTCAGTCTGTATGAATACAAGTGACTAACAAAATTGGATGACCATGAAAAGGGAGTCTGATTTGTTAATCACGAGTATGATTACAGGTTGAATTGGACAACACAATGTCCTGTTACCTATTAATCATAACCATTACAATTTCCCACAAATATCAGAATTGAAAATATTGAGAATAGCTTGCAAAACGGCCCTCAAGTTTCTTTCAAAACAGTCACCAGAGACTTAACCTCCACAATTTTACAAAGTCAGTCTCTTGAATTGGTTATTAATAGTGATAAATATTAATTGGTTATTATTAATAATGATGTTGTGATTGGTGGATTAAAATGATTGGCTCATGTAACTGTCCAATTACAGGTAGCTGATTACAGCCAACTGTCCGATTACACGGTCCGATTACAACTTTGCAGATTAATTAGAGCAAAATACAGCAGTTTACATGTATGTACACCAATCACATTTGAGGAAATTGTTATTGTTATGATTATCAAATGTAATATTGCAAGGAGGCTTGGATTAATATTTCTCAAACTCCTTAATAATTCATGAGAAGATATATCAAAGACTCTAGACAGTGTTTAACCACATTTCCAAACACCTCGAAGTCGTATTTTCAACTCTCTTCTTGGTGTTTGGAAATGTTGGCAAACACAGTCTTTAGTGTTTGACACATTACTTCAAGTTCTCCTTGCTACAGCCCTCATTTTGATGCTGAAAAGGTGAGAAGTTGGAAAATAAGATCCTGTCTCCCAGATCCAGTAAAAGATACCTCAGAGTGTTACTGTTCAACAGTTACAAAACAAGACACACACAAAAGAATCCTTACCAATGACAATGAGCTTTGCCTTGGCGTGACTGTTGCCAATGTTACTTAATGCCGAGCAAGTGTACACTCCTTCATCCTCCTTTTCTACTTTAGCAATTTGCAAGGATTTACCCAATCTTGCCACAAAGAATCGTCCTCCATAATAATACATATTTGGTAACATGGTGGATGACGCTTTTCCTTCTCTTTCCCAAAATACAGTTGGTTGAGGCTCGCCATCAGCAATGCATGTGAAAGAAGCAGAGCTTCCTTCATTAGCAATCACATCTGCCGGGTGTTGAATGATTCTTGGTTTGGCTGGGGAGAAATAAGACAGGAAAATTACAAGTTACAACTATTCTGGTTTACATCTCAGTATTATCCAGACCTCCTAAGAAATACTGACATTTGTAAACTGTATATTATGCACCTTATCACGCGCAACCTGGTTTGTTGAAAATTGTGAAAGTTTGGAAAAAGATACAACTGCTACAAAACCATACAATGCTGCCTACTGTTAAAGAAAACAAATGGGGCAAAACATCAAGCCAGGCAGATACACTTTGTTCAGTGAATCAAGTCAGAAGGCCAGCCTGGTATAACACTGAACATTGCCACAGTACTATTTCCATTCTACTG